>NC_088301.1:35435726-35624871 GCF_032854445.1 Liolophura sinensis
CAATCAGTTTCTAACACGTTAGACCATATATTCGTTTTTCTTTTTTTTGTTTGTAACTAGAAATGTGGTGTGGTTTTGCTGAACTATGGTTGTTTAAAAAGCTAGCTATACATATTCAGTATATGTGTGTATTATCTGTCGTTCAAAGTTTGAGGGGGTTTTAAGAGTTCAACTTTTCAGTCGCTCAGTCACATGTCCATATTCTTGGTCCACATTAATATTAGATAAAGTGAGTCTGGAGAGTGATTTATCGCCGTGAGAAAAATGGATTAAAGACAACAAATAAGCTTGCTTGCCGGCCGAGAGTCGTCGTCCTGTGAAAGTCTGGGGCTACGGAATTGCGTTATACCCTCAATGGATTGTGCTAGCTTGTTAACCACATCAGCAGGCCTTACAAAAGATTAGAGCAGGCGGAAATCACCTCTATTGAATCTCAGCTGGTCTTTATCTTGTTCTACTATGCTTTCTGTTCGAGCCCCTCGCCTAGGTGAATATGCTTCGTCGCGAGTGCTGTTCCTTACTGGGGAAAAATGTCCAACACTTTTTTATCTAGCCCGAAATGGACTTTTTCTTCTCAGTGATGATGCGAATAGTGTTATCAAAATTCGCCTTAAAATTTAACATCACTTGAAATTTTTTTACAAAATCAAACGCAAAATGGAAAGAAAATTGAGTGTAGCTCAGCAGTAGGGCTTGCAGAACTACAAGAAATATCGTTTGCGAGGAAAGTTCTTTAGAAGTGGCGGTATATCAAAGGAAACAGACTATAGAGCCATTATGTTGGTACAGACCGAAGCTTTCCGATCTTCGGCTGACCCCAGCATTCAGGAGAACTGCAAGGAAAGGCAAAAAGAACCAAGCTGATCATTAAGGCACTTCTGTAGGAAAAAGAAAGGCGAGAAAAAGAGGAGATTTTACGAATCGGGCAGCGTCAAAGGGGTTTATAATGGAGGTGTGAAGATTTTCTTCTGTGCTTCCGCAGGATCGTTCCCCAATTAAACAAGCGCTGTTAACGAGGGAGGCGGGGGTCGACGCTTGGTTCCCATTCAAAGATGGCGATATGGGATTTGCTCGCCTTTATACCTCCTGTAATTACCGATTGTCAGTCTGAATAGCAGATTTGCATGCTTCCTCTGAATGGCGTCTACGCGCTGAGTGGCGCAGTGCTGTGACCCTCCCGTGAAAACGCCTTCTCATTGGCTGGTTGTTGCTTTAAGCGCGCGCTGATATCAGTAGACGAAACTTCTCTTTACATCTGATGAAGTATTTGGCAAACACGATCGGGTTAAATTGCTACCTAAACAATTTGTAACAAGCCGTAAAATGCACTAGCATGAGGTCAATGTGCCCTTGCACTCAGGCACACTTGTCTCTACGGAAGTATTGATATAGGATGATCTGATTAGTATTTACTTACATTTAGTTGCTAACACAGAGCTAAATGCACTAACGCTTTGCATGGCAAGAATCACCATATCGTTTCTAAACGCCTTATGCTTCTTGTTGGATTTTATTCTGTCAGTTTGAATATGTATTAAATCCTCTCTATAAATTTGAAATATTAATATGTTGAATGGAGGTGAAGTATTTGCAGTATCCGATTTCATCTCTGATATGATGAATACAAAACACAAAATAAACCAAAGAGGCTTATGATAAATTGTGGGATAATTTTATAATACATCCCTTAAAATATCTCATATTACCGACAGTCACAGTCTTAAATGAAAGCGCATTAAGGGATATCCGTCAAAAACTTGTCAAAATTTTGTTTCTAGAGATTCATTTGAATTGTTTCCTGTAAGTCAGGTCATGCTATATTGTACAGATATTGCGGCGATGAAAGATGCGTAGAGAAGAGCAAAATCATGGCTTTCCTAGTTAGGAATTATATGTTGGCTGCTTGATGGCCACCATTACCTTTGTTCTCTAATAATAAGTGATGTGCAATTTGTGGGAGGCTCCGCAATCAACATTTGACCTCATATCTGTTCAAGAGCCCAGCTGGTCAATGAGTGAAATTAACTGGAATTAGGATACGCACGAGATGAAACTATTTCATAATCCGTGCCATGACAGGAAGATTTATATGGACAACACGTGCCCTTATCCAAAACACAGACCCCAGAGGAATATAACACATTAAATGATGATTTATAGGTTTTAACTATTCGAAAGAAGTATGCTTAACATATATATAAGTGTAAACTTACTTGAAATGCGTTACGTTATTTACTATTTTTATACCAGATTAATGAAAAAGAGATACCAGATGCGTACTAAGCAACGTGTTCCTGAGCTAAACTCCGAGTGCTGCATGAAAAAAATGCTGCGAGATAGCTACTTATTTTACACTGAGATATCTGGTCCCCATCCACAGATTTAGAATATTCATAATAATGCCCTGCAACTTGTCGTCTGACGTAGATCTAGACAGGCTGTTTCTCGGCAATAATTGAATCGCAGCCGTTTTCGTCTGAGATTTAATTGATGAAAATCGGCAAGATGAGCAAATTGGCGTTTGGCTGTGAAGTGGCGAACTCATCCGTAATTTACTCCAGCGTCGACATAGAAATACGTGAGCTATTTCAAATGTGGCACCATCCACTGGCTGAGTGGGGCGAAAAGGGGGTTTGTAATAGGCGATTTGAAAGCTCAAAACAGGCCACCAAACAAATTGAAAATATCGAGTGTTTGGGTCGAAGAAAGCGGATTTTCTGAAGTAATAAACCATGGCGAACAAGTTACTTACGCCTGACTTCACTCTCTGTGTGTTTTGACACGAAACAAAAAATGACAGCAGTTGTAGGAAACATGGCGTTTTGAAACAGTTGAGGAATAACACTTAAGTTCAGGGACAAAGGCTTGGGAGTTTATTTCCGTAACGACAAAATGGCGCCCTGGTTTAGATTAAGGATTTCAGTTTGCCCGAAAAGAAAAAAACATCTTTTAATGGACAGCAAATACGACAAAGCAAGAACTAGTGTTTGGTATGAAGTTGTTTTGAAACAGATATAAGCTGTATTACAACCATCCATATCAAATATAAATTAGAAGTATGTGTTTTTCTTAATCCACTACAGTAAACCTTTGTGCAAGAGTGATTATTGTATTTGTTTTTGCTGATCTTTAGGGGATTTACTCTCTGACGAATTTGCATTACATTTGCTAAAGTTGCTAATTATGGGCATTTAATGAATTTAAATCGAAAAGGCCTACGCAAGGGATTTTGAGGGCACTTGATCACATCGCCACACTGCCAGCTATTTTCCACAGAACACGGAATCGGTTTACCATCAGATAGCGAAAAAACCATCAGTGAGCTATTTTCTCAGTGTTTGGCAAGAATAGTTTCACCAGAGGCTCTAGAGAAAGGGTCATGAATAATAGTTTCATATGTAGAATAGAACACTTTTTCGAACAAAAGCCTCTATTTCAATTTGAGAAGTGCACATCTTTTTAATGTGTCGCCTCTAGAGATACAGGCATGCAGAGAAACGGGAAATATATACTCCGGAAATTCCAGCGAGACTTGTATAACCGCGCATGCCAGAGTATGGCATGTATAAGCCACAGTGTCACTTGAACCAAAGTTTTTGTTAAGGTGCATGTAGACAACAGAGAATTTTCAGCGATATCATCTTTTAAAATTTTCTTTCAGCAAAACCTGAATATATATATATATATATATATATATATATATATATATATATATATATATATATATATATATCAACAATAAATTTGAGAAAAGCACCCCACCTGCGAAAATTGTATTTGAATATATTCATACCTAACATGTATTAATGCTTGCATCTGAATGCACAAGTGGCGGATTAAAAATCAGCATAAGTGGCAGAAACATCAGACATGTAAATGATTTCTTTCCAAGTTTTCATATATGGCAAATTTTGAGAAACGTGGGAATAATAAAGCGATAACTAATTTAGGTTTCTGTCAATTCAAACCTTTTTACATTTACATTTTAGAAACATTTTTTTCTTCCTAGTCTTTAATGCGCATCGGAAACCCGAAGCGCAAACAGACGGCGAGGGCCTTTAAGGAGGTTTTACCGACGAAATTACCATAATTACTCCGAAAATTTAAGCCACATCTGGAGCTGCTCACTTTCGTCATATTCCCTCACTTGTCCAAATCGAAGATGCCATGTCATTACAGTGCACTTCAAGCGGCCATACTTCAGCTGAAGAAATATGGTTATGACAAATTATCTGCCGTTCCAGGCCTAACTCTTCCCAGAATAGCTAACGTGCAGATTGTCAGCTAGTTATGTGGGTCTTCACTTGTTTGTCAGTTTGTTTCATTCATTACCACATATCCAACTTTTCTACAATTCTCTGAGATTTGAAGAAAATCGTTAATAATGCAAGGAAATAAAATGCTAAATTATTAGGAATAACTGGCCTTAAAACATAGAAACGTCACGGTATGCCCTATGGTCTATGTAAAGTGTGTTTATAGATGCGCTGTGTTTAACAGATCTGTGTTTACAGATTTTGTCTAAAATATATTCAGTTACATGCAATCTTAAAATCTGTTTGCAACTGAAGTACATAGATATATAACAATGTCCGTTATTTTTTTGGGTTTGTAGATTTTTTTAAGCCAAAGTGACCAAACTGAAACAAGTAACAGAACAGAGTTTTTTTAGAAGCACGGTTAAATTTAATTCTTGCTCACTTTTATAAATTTGGGATATTTTTGTTGTATATGACACACCCGTGAGTTGATTTTACAGAGCCTTGTTGCTAATTTAAGATGACTATAGGGACGTTTGGGATATGTGTCATGTACAACCAGCAAAAATCGTGACGGCCTAGAAAACTGATTAATCGGAATAGCGTTTATTCGGGGCGAGCATCTGGGGGAAAAAACCAGACCGAAGCAGAAATACCTCTAACAAAACTGCCCTATAAGCAAGTTGGCTTTTTTTTCTATCCACTTGCCGTGAACAGTAAACATATTACTTGTTAGCGTAAATAGAGCTTGGAGTTGACACAAGGCACTCTTTATTGTGCTGAAGTTGAGTGAGACGATATGCTTGGCTTATTTAGTGGTATAGTTTGTATGAAGGGTGTATCTTAACAACAAACTGTCGCGTTAACACTGAGAGAATCGCCTACTTAGAGTGGCTGTGAAATATATCTCAATATTTTGTCTTCAAGAATGCTAGAATCTGTTACTTAAAGAAATTTCCAGAGAAGAAGGCTGTAAACACGCTTGTATTCAATAATAAACATTGTCAGTTTGTGAAATCTTGGTAACTACATAATAGGCGATTATTTTATAAATGTATTTGTTGTGTTTTTCAAATATCCCGTGCATCCGCTCAGGTTATAATATCAGTAACAAGAACACTTTGGTGTAGAGGATGTACCAGTTTCGCTATTTATAAATACCTGGTTGTAGAAATATAGGCATAACACTAACAGAAGATTAAAATATGCATAGCAGAATGGAAGTTTGTTTCAAGGAAAAATGTTTTAAAATCGTGCCGTTACACTAAAATAATCAAAACTGTGAAATATGTGAAATTGGAAATTAATAAACATTCGTATTTTTGCCAGCTTTTGTATTATTTTGCTCAGATATATAGTTGTGGCATGAAATAATCTAGCACGAAATGAGCAGAGCGTATTTGTTGTGTCGCGCACGAAATGTTGTGCGGGTCATGTCTCCAACACTTCGGGTTTCATCTTATACCGATTTGCGAGAATAATTATAGGGGGAGAAGATGGAGAGATTTGACCTGTGAAAATAACGTGTCGTGACGATGCTTAACGGCTATTCAACACGCAGACTAAGACCTTCCTAGAGAGGATATAAAGGCTAGAACGGGAAACTACAACCTTGATTTGATCATTACATTTAAGAGACGCTTTTGACCGTTTTCCATTTTTTTCTCCTTCCTGGGTTGCTTTCAGACTCAAGAGAAAATTTCACGAAAATTACACTGTGTCAGACTAAGAGTAGAAGGAAGCTTAAATTTCTGCCTTTCAGACCCCACCTTGTTTGCTGATAATTAACCGCTAAGTTATGGTTGGTTTATCATGATATCATCTTACGCAGAGGGCAGAGGGACGGAGATTAATGACCTTGCCGTACGGATCACTTACGCAGAAAAAGACAACTTTTATAAAAGATATAGGCGATGTATGCGCATATACTTTGTTATGTGCTGGTGAATGAATTAATCAAGGATCTCGGAGGGGGGGGGGGGTAATGCGATATATATGAAGATTTTTTTTATACAAATGTTGTATATGCCACTACTTTTCCTTTTTAAGAAATAAAAATGATGGATTTTGTGCGGTCAATTTAACTGTAGCCTAACTATAAAACATTGGCTTAAAACCAGAATGTGATTTTGATAGTATAAAACTTGAAAGTAAATTAACTTACCGGCGATCCGTCATCTAGATTTGGTAGTGAAGTAGGGTGATGAATACCATGGATAATGGAAGGATCCTGGTCAATGCCAATATGTGTGGGTCCGGGCATGAGAACGTCCGGACGCCGGATTCCCGGATAATCAGGTCTCCTGGAGTCATAGGAACCGGGTAAACCCGGGTGGTGGATATTGTGGAGATCATCACGAGGCCTGAGGACGTTTCTGGTATCTGGAGTGTGAAGTTGATGATAGTGTTGTTGACCATGAGGGCCTTGGGGGTGAAAAGTATTTAGATGTGGGTATGGATCAGCGTTCACATGATGGAAGTCAACAGGTTGTTGGGGACCCAGGTTGTAAGGAGGCGGGAAATATGGCGGCTGGAAGTCCGTTGTAGGGGTGTGGGAGAGCCGTGGTGCGGATGGGAAAGTACCGCTGCTGGTGACTGCTGAACTGACCAGTGGTCCCAAGCCGCCATGACCATGACTACTGACCAAATCCCGGCGGTCCTGTGACGAGAAAAGGGAACAATTAAAAGTTAAGCTGTGACATACCACATGTTATATCCTCCGTAGGCACAACTTAGCGGGCGTTGTAAAAGTAGTTTCTACTGAGAATATCAGCCCTGAATGTAGGGGGATTATCAACGGATTAATACTTGGCTCTACACTGTTATAGCTGTCCGGGGGATTAACGGCTGAAAGGAAATACAAATATCCCCGACATTAGGAAGACTGATTGTTGAAAGAAATCCATTACTGTAGAAAGCTTTTTCTAAATCCTTCATATGTCAACACCGGTTTGGACACTGATACATTGTCAATTCCCATTTCCACACTAAACCTAGGTATTCTTCTTATGGAATTGCAAGTGCCAACAAGAAGGTTTTCAACATCTGACCTGTATAACAATTCTGAGTAAAGTGTTGAAAGTATGAAGCTATAAGCCTGCACGGGCCATAAACTGTAGCCCACAGCAGACTCGTATGGCTTCAACTGGTGGAGATTTTCAAAACACCTAACGCCACGGGATGCTTAAAGAAAATAGCAAAAGGGAAGCCTTTTCAGGTCTCGTCTAAACTTTCACGGGTATAATTTCGACCATGAACGTCCGCCCTTGTATGGGACATCGGATTTTCCTGTTTTGTGAACAGATCTTTCAACCGTGAACGTACAATTATATAGGTTGGGCTCTGCATAGAAACCTAGTACAATGACACTATGTTAGAAAAAGACTAACATGTAAACGTGGCCTTGTCAAAGGATTTGTGTAATGGCATGTATAAACATTCCTACCTACGAGGCGTTTTACCGCGTCAAATATACACTTACATTTTCCTACTTTCCCAATACCAACACACGAAAAGAAACATATGTCGCCCAGCAACTTCGCTCTGTGGAAGGCAAATGTCTAACCCGGCTTTAACTCATTCAGCTCCTGTGTTCCCTGCAATTTGTGCGGCCTGTCTGGTAAGGATGCCAGGAATCACCTGGAGCTAAATGACTGGGTCAGACAGAAGACGGCAGAACGGGAATAGTCGTTCCATTTCACCCCATGCGACACTTTTGCCCGTAAGCTATCTTTCTGGCTGCATGAGATGGCGAGCCCTATCCAATACATAACGTAATTCTTATTATCCCTGCTAGGTGAGTTGTGAATATAGCAAAACAAAACATCACATTCTGATAAACCCGAGTTCTAAATACAATTTGGCGATATCTCATGTAACGCACTTAGTTATTTGACAATTGCCAACCAGATAATAGGTAACTTAAGCCTAATGCCCAACACGGATTTTACCCACCACCGAGTATAGATATATATAAGATAAAAGACTTAAATTTTCCGAATTTAGACTCGATATGGAGAATTCTGTAACACAAACAAATAAATAAACAGTCGATCGAAAATGATGAAATTATATGGCTAATAGCTAACCTCCGTATCAATGATGCCGAACGCCGATGGCATTTCGGGTTGCTTCAAGTTACCCGGTGAGATGCGGTCCGTAATGTCTGTTACAACGCCCGTGGGAGTGTGCTTCCCATCCCCGTTCAGAACTGTTCGAACCCGGGTCCAGGGGGCTAAGCTCCGTCATCACTTTCATAGAAGCGGTTTATTGGAAGAGAGGACAGTTGCCTCTGGCAGAATTTCCAAGCCCCTTTCAAAAATTCGATACCCAAGTGGTCGGGCGCTCGAGGGTATATTTCATCCGTCAGCCACACGTCAGGCGCGGGTTACCTGAAAACCATTTCAGCACGATGCTCAACCCGAGAGTGTCCCTATAAACGCTGATTCACCCGTCCCGATGTGGTGGGGGACTGTGCGCTCATCAACACTGTTAGCAAATAAATTTTGTTGATGTTTTCAGTGGTTATTGTCAATATTACGAGGGTCGGATTGTGGTAGACTGGAAGCTGTAGTACGGCACGGTAGTAGAACAGAGTAGTCCAAGTCAGGTGGTGTGCCCCTTCAAACAGCCTCGGGCAGCAGAACATAATAAGCCGGTCTGAATGACGCGCTGTATTTTGGGAAGGCCTCTGCTCTCTCCTTTCACCGCTGTGTCTTGCTCGCTGAACGTTTTACTGTGTCCCTGAGCGATGTAGGCCGAGCGCTTATGTGTCGCGCAATTTGATTCGACGAGAGCACTAGGCGGCTCAGCAAGCGTTCCGTTTGATCTGTCAGTGTAGCCCGGCCTCCTTTTCGCAGTCAGGCCTCAGGAAGCACTTTACTTCCTTCACTCTACTATATACGCTTTGCTTATGTTCGCAGAAAAAATATAGTTTTAATCCTTTTCTCTAATTTATTTTTAACTATTTATCACGTTCGTCCCTACGTGCAGTTTACAGTTAGATTTTGGCCTGATGAAAATTCCCTGTCAATCTCCCAAGCGCCGTAGGCTGCATGTCGAGAGAAAAGCTTTACGTTTGAATGAACGTGGAGGGTCGCTGCTACGGGAGTGACAAATGTAGATAAAGTAAACAGAAACAACTAGACACTAAGGAACGTTTGACCTTAGCATTACATTAAAAATGAGGCAAATGCACAGACTAACAACGTGTTACACAGTTCTAAAAAACGAGGTAGACGGAATTACCACAATCAAAAAAGAGCTATTGAACAACAGCCCATGTCAAGAAATCTCGCTCTTCATTACATGATGTATATCTCTGGCACTGGCGAAACATTACTCTTTCTCTAATTCGTTCTGATGTCGAATGTATTTATATTTATTAGTCCGTCTAAACTGAAAATTATGCATTTTTACTTGCTCACTTTCATGGTATTGTTTTTGGACATGCATTCATGTTTAAGATGGATTAGTCATGTCCATTTTGTGTATGTCTTCTATGGTTGGGTACAAATCTATACAAAACTATGGAAATGTCAAGGCATAGTGTATACATTTTTGCTTTACAAACAGCAGCTGCACTTCATTGCATGTAAACATGATATCTTTGAAAATAGTCGCCGCCCTACTCACATCTCACGCCGTTGTTTACCAGGTCTTGACGTGTTCTTTGCAAATTCATTTTAACACCTTCTGAACAAGGTTTAATGTTTGTATGTTAAGTAGAACTAAATGTGTGGACAGGTGTTCTTCCACTCCATCCGGTGTCACTGTCCAACCCTTATGACACCTTTAAGTTTCCCATCCCGCCCTGTCTTTAATAATTACTTCCCACCAAGCCATTAATTAGACAAGTGTCTCCAATGAAACGTGAAACGTGAAATGCACTGATGTTAATTGATATATTTTCAATTATCATTCGCATAGGATTGATCTCTTAGTAGTAAATTACTCCGACTCATACTAATACATGGGTTCGGCCTTCTAGATATATGTTGTTTTTTATCTGAACTCTACTCTTTTAAATTCTGACACAGATCTTTTGCACATTTACATTTGAAACATATATTAAGATTAATCTATAAATGTTAGCCTGAAATAACAGTTTGAAGTAATGTAATTTGTCTTATAAATTGTTCCGTAAGAAGGTGAACAATAACGTAAATGAGAAGTAGATTTGCATGTCCTTTTATACATCCTTGGTTCAATATTATCGTGGTGTAGGGTGGAACAAGATGTCGATAAATTAAGATTATAGCCCTGTACCGGAAATGAATGCACGATAACACTAGACAAGACGAAGGCACGTTCGTACGGACGAGAACCACGTGCTGGAGACAAAGTTGCGCAGAGATAAGATGTGACAGAGCCTGGATGTATCAGAGAAGTTCCCATCAGGGACATCTGATATCATTACAGCTTTTAACATCAGCAATTAAGAACAACATCCAACACCAGCTACTGCTTAGGTCTTCTCGTGTTCATTTGTGTGGGAAGGGCTTACTAATATCCTCCAGATAGGTCAGGAAGAAAGAAACATTTGCTTAACTAAGTCAGAAATATGATGTTACTCAATTAAAACATTCGAAATTTTTTTTTAGTGTATGGCGCTTTAAACGGGCACTTATTCGTAATACGCTTAATGTACTTAAGTACGATGTCAACACTTGGAATAATAATATGCTGACAACAAGCAATAGGTATACCTGAAATGCAGAAATATGGAAAATTTAATCTTTAGATTTCGAAAAACTGTATAATCTTAAAGATCCCTTTCAAAAGAGAGCCCCGCCCGCCTTCATGTTATTGGCAGCAAGGAAGCTTTGTTCATTGAACTAAGCTCCATGTTGCTATACAATAGCAAAGAGGAAGTCTACCAGTAGATACGTTAATCCCTTATAATCGTGGCGCCCGGGAATATATGACGGTTAGTTTTTAATAAAAATCCGACGTTATTCCGAAAAGTGACACTAATGCACATGAGCAAATTCCAACACTTAAAACAATAGCTTCTGTTGTTAAATCAAACAATGTCAGAAGTACTGGACAACTGGTAGTAGGAGGGAATGAGTAACGTATGTTTTCAAACACCCAAAGAACCATACATGAATTACGATTGTGCTAACTGCAACTGAATTAGTGGTCACTATAGGAAAACGAACTATTTTCTCTGCTTAGAATGGACTTGACGCATGTTGAGTATAGTGGGTGGTAACTGGGTCGAAACATAATGTATATGGATGACTGAAGGTGGAGTACTTCAATAAATAACGTGCAGTTAAGTTTTTCACGTGTCAAATGACCGATATGTCCTTAAGCACGAAATTAACCATGTCATCTCGATTTGACAAGCCTATTGCTTGAACCTATCATTAAGTCCCACTTGTCTATACCTATACATATACGTAACTTCAAATAGTGTCTGTAACGTTAAGGAGAATAGAACCCTACTCCTAAGCAGTTCTCACGCTAGATCTTCTTAATGACTAGACAAATGGTATCAACCCCTCTATACAAATAGTTTCTCTTTTACTGGACTCCCGCGGTTGAGGCATTCAGCTTATAGGTATAGGTAAGAATCTCCACTGCGGGAGGTACCCACATGATTACGGGCTCTCTTGGAGTATCAGTGAGAAATATTGAATACAGTTTGGCGGGATGTCTCCCTCCTGCCACCAGAGGGAATCTCCGTCACCTGACTCGCTAGGGGGCGTGACCACGTGGTGAGCCCAAACCCTGCGTGTATGGTCACCTCGATCATCAGCTTGTATAGAGTGTTTGTAAAACTCCAATAAACAATTGAACGTTTTTCATGTCCTTTGAAGAAAAACTCTCGTGACTGAAGACTACACGCACATAACAAGGTAAACTTCACACTCAGTGTTCAAACGCACACTAGACCTTTACATGAATAGATTTAAATGAGCCTACACAGTAGGTGAAGGGTTTTGTCAGCATTTTTAATAACAAAATGGGAAACGGATGGGATGCTTTGAGAAATTGTTCAGTTACATATGAGTAGGATTAACTTCTGTGAAATCAGACTCATAGAAAATCTATCAATTCCCAAAACAATCAATTCCTGTGACCATAACAAGGTCACTGACTGATTTATAGGTGTTTAGATAAAAAAAAACCTTGCTGTTTAAAACAATGGCTACACGCAAGGGCTGCAGAATATAGCAAGACGGCAAAAATAATAAACATAATATTGTTAGTGCAGCTTGAGGCATGTAATCAGTGTACAATTAGGTATTTTATTCATAGTGGGATGTGAACTGTTTATACCGATAATAAAGTGAACAAACAGTTTCAATCAGAATGTTGTATAAACAACACCTGATGCTAGTCTTACCAGTTAGTTTTCAAAAGATATTTCCTTGTATAATTTCATTTCCTATAAATTGCAAAGACAGCAAATAGAGGCCTTCTGTCTTATTTATCAGAAGATAAATTACAACTTTCTGTAATTAACACCTAGTTAAATTGACAGACTACATGTCCTAAATAAAACAGCCCCTCAGACAGACTTAAATCAATGCCTGCAAGGAGGCATTTCGTATGGCTAATTTTCCATCTGTTCAGCTTACCTGAAGGGGCGAAAACATCATACTGCCGGCAGGAATGTCTCAAAATATTGCTACCATTTACCGTGACCTTGTCTTCGTAACTGACTCCTGGAGGCTATAGTAAATGGTAGGGTTAAACTCAGACGGGGCACGACAGACCGCTGGGCATAAACACTCTCCTCTGGACTGACCACCAAACTAGCCCCCTTGGTAATGACGCTGGGTGGTGACTCGCGGTCATGAAGAAGTAGCTAGGGCTGGCACACGAGATATGTGCTATTAGCCGAGATGTCCACAGAGATGGCTTCGGAGGGGGTTTGATCAATATGATGGACGAAGGATCCCAGTTGGATTATGACTGGCAAGAATTGGTCTGGGTGCTCCTCTGCTTTTAGCGCCTTAATTTTAGGCTCCCTTAAAATATTTTCCTGCTTTTCCCCTGATCCGCTAACGGTGGGGTAGGTCTTGTAAATGACGGGGTTGGTTTGTGTAGCGCCCTCTACTGTAACGGCAAAGCTGACGAAAAACAACGACGACTGGGTACCGATAAAAAGCACACTCCACCCCCTCGGGCCCGATTGCACGATAGTTTGGGCCTGAGCATTTCCCTCTAACTTTTATCTACTCCAGTCCTCAACAATTATGCTAATCTTCACACCTACAGGCGTTTGTGACCGCAGCATTTTTTTAGAGAGGCGATCACACGTAGAGGACTGATGCTGGTCGCTCCAATCAGCTTCCGTTCTCTACAGGTAACTTTTTCTTTATAATGACCCGGTGGCGCTGGCCGGACCAATCCATAGAATGACCGACTGTTCACATCTGTACTGAGATGTTGACAAAATCAAATGTCCTGCATATGCTGAATGGAGCTCACTTGATCTGAACGTCTGCATTATGCCGTGCGTGAAATAATATCATAACTGAACGAATGCTGTATAGGCATGTTTTCAGACTCCTTTCTACTATTTATGTATCAGACGAAAGTCTACACCCCTTTACTTTACTCCGTAACTGATGTGCATAGAATTCGACCTTACACCGTATAATCAACGTGTAGTTTCTAAAGCTTGGATCAGGTTGGATTCGGTGTCCAATCCGAACGACGGCGTTCGTCGAATGCCGTGAAAGGGCCTTTGAAATTGCCATGCCCCCGTTTATTTGTATCCCAAATGGCTATATTGTGTGGAATCTTGTTTATTTGATTAACAGCAGCTAAGATGGTGAAAACGCGCCTTAAGAAGTAAAAATGAGGTTGTTTTGTTGATCAGTGAAGCATGCCTGATATAAACCACCCGATCTGTGTTGCTCCCAATTGTCCTGCTGACGTTGGGCTATTAAAACTTTCAACCGACGCCTGCCCTTCCGAATGCCTCTTTCCGAGTATTCGAAAATTACAGGTTAGCTGTAATCAGGCATAAAATCGTGAGACACAAAGGCTTCAAATTGACACCTATTCAAAGTTTGCCTGGCGCGAGGGAAAACATATCAACAAAGATATATATGTACATTATACGCAATTCTTCATACACTCTCACGAGATTTATCCCTTTCGAGTTCAGTTTTCAAATTATAAGCAGTGAACCCTATACTGGCTTTAGGAAGGTGTTTTCTTGGTACATGGCTAAAACCAGTCCAGTATTACTGCATATCAATTAAACGTGTTCAACATAACTCGTATAGTATAAAGCATATAGGTTAAACTATTTTTTTTAAAGTGTTTGTGTATCTTAAGTTCTATTTAGTGTTTCCGTCGTGATGGAAACACTCGCATACATCTGTCGTAGCGAGTAAATGAAGGTCGTGAATAGTTGTATTCACTGAGTATGGAAAGTGCAAACGATATCAGTTAAAGATCAGTCTATTTTTGTTAACCGGTAGCTGAAGCTTCCGGTAAGTTTGCTACACATTTACATGCAGATGAAGAGTGTCTTGTAAAGAAGGAGGGGTTTGTTTCAGGAATACTTTTAGGAGTGTTTTATCAAAACGCCCCCACTTAGTTAATCAAGTAAGATGATTTCTGATATCTGAATAAAATATGAATAATAATCGAAAATATATAATACAGGTACAGGTATTGTATGACGCTCATCAGTCACACATCCATCACAAATAAGTGACAGAAATGGCATAAGCCTATGGCAAATTGCTTACCACCAATACAATTTATACTTGTCAACAGGTAAAGCCCTGTCAGTGTGCCTTGCCATTAAACAGTGGATTGGTGTACGTATTGTAATGTTTAATTATGCTGGGCAGCTTGACACAGGTGTACACTTAGTGTGTACTGGCATATAGACGCCTTTATTTAAAGCATTTCTTTGTTGTAGTTGTTTTCATCATCGTTCAAAACAAACACCCACAAAAGAAAACAGTTGCTGTTTTTTAAAGACGACATTGCACAAGATATACTACAAGGCTTAAAGAGGTGATCGCTTGGTGCCTATCGGTCCTGAAATGAGGGTAACCGCCGGTGTGTCATTTAACGCAATATAATATATACAGATAGACACAAATCAGTATTTAGCTATGCCAATGCATTGTCGTCCATTATCAACCAGGAGACAACCTGCATACAATCATGAAATTTCTGAAAATGAGAGGAAAATGAACATGTACGTAAACCGAGGAACATCATGGATTAGACGTTTTTTTAGATAAAAAAGGAGTATTAAAAATGGTCTGGTGAAATGATGAAACTCTTGACGTATTGTTTCCGTTATTGGGGTTTGGTGGAAATGGACAATACGATAAACATTCACACTGCGTGGTTACCAATGACTTTATTGTGAAACACGCTGTTCGGACTCAATGTATTGGCACAATGAGGCACGGTGGTCATGTAACTATACAACCTTATTACTGGACACTTTGTGGTTGCCAATATATGACACAATTATTTTATAATTTTTATTATGAAAATATCACAGATGAGCAAATACTATAAGAATTCAACAAAACTTTTGATATAATTCACATAATGCAAAATCCCGCTTCTCAATGAGTTTTGTTCAAAATAATGTGACGTATGCGTGTGAACACGAGTCTATTAGATTACCTGCAAATCTCGCTCTACCGAGCGTGGTCTTGCCTTATATGAATTTCACGTCAAAACGTTTTTGGTGGCGCTTTAAATAAATGGCTGAATCAGCTTACATGCCGTGGAACACGTGTGTAGTTCTCTAATCTACACTATTGCAGTGGGTATAACGTACAGCATTGTGGTATCTATAAACGACGAAATTAAGTAGTTCAAGTACGTCAGATATAATATACCTTTAGTAAATCAGCCACTAATTAGAGGGAGCTGCCAAGAGCATGTATATATTGTATTTATAAGTATGTTAAGAAGCCTGGCGGGCAAGGGCCTTCGGGGCCTAAACACACGACTCTGACATTTGGTGTTGCCCGCGTTCACTTTATCCCTTCAGGTGAAAGTTTTTGATACTTCCCTCCTGGCCATACAACCTTACAAGTAGCACAGCAAGAGTCAGGAATGTTTCCATGTGAATAAAACATACAAGTGTCCCGAAAAAGGATCAGTCAGACAAACAGAAAGTGATTAGCTCGTGTACTTATACCATAATATGCATTTATATATCCCGAGGCAGTCTGACAAATTTTCGTTTCTTCCTTGCCCGACTGCATGAAAAACAATAAGACCGCATAATATCAACTCCCTGGTCGATGTCACTCTGAACACTGTGCATAAATTGTTTTAGATCAGTTAAGATTTTTCAGGACGATAACGATTTGTTACTTTTGTGAAATGAATCTTTACAACGTCGTAACAAAATGCGACACGAGAGTGCACTGGGAGCTTAGTTACGTAAACATAGATCTATAGCTTTATATCATAAGGTGAATGATGCAGCCTGCGGGACATTTTTTTTTTGAATAGATTTCCGGTCTGAACGGGAAATGCTGCAATGTGACACCAGCGCAATACTGGCGGAATTAAAAATGATTTTAATATGTTAAAAATATATCTGTCAGACTGGCACGACGAAGCCGTCAGTCTTTTGTTGCCTTAATTGCATCGTCATTTTGACACGCCATTAGAAAGAATTGTGTACGATGCGGCGTATACCACCAGGTCATGACCCCACTATCTGGACTAAAATGATTAGATATAAATAAACGAAAACAATACATTAAAAAAACAGTAACAAAAACCATCTAAACTGAGAGACATTGTTTTCAGAGACGTACAATGGTACAAGAGTTTAAGGTTAATAATAAAAACATCGATGGTATAAAATGTTTTAAAAAGTGATCCAAAATACTAGAGTTGGCGCAATGAAATTACTTATAACTTTCGACTATAATGTATTAAACTATGCCAAGACTAATAATAGAAAAATCTTCATATTCACTTACTTATCGTGAAAGTTTTGTTTAAGAACACAGGTGCATGGCGTCTTATTTATTCAGACTTTATCATTTTAAGTCTATAGGTCAACGTGGTGGGTCACTTGATTTCTATTTTGAATGCACTGTTCTGTTAACCTGATTTTTTAAAATATTTTTTGCATGCATTGTTTTGATTGAAACACATGGTCTATTCTATGCCAGCTTAGAATATATAGATGTACAATGAAATCCCCTGACGATAAAGTTCCTATCTTTTATGCAATCCTGACCTTCTGCTTAGGAAAAAACAGGAAAGGACATGCACTTTCACTTTTTTCCGGTTACCAGTTTTTTTTTTGTTTTTTTTTTTTTGTTATCGGTAGTCTTCAGTTATTGTTGACTTCTATTGCTTAAGTTTTTTGTTCATACAAAAACCAGTTGCCTCCCTTTGTTAGACGAAGGTCAAAGTAATCAAGGAGGGATGCTGCATCTTTGTTTTTCCTTACACCATCAAGCACTTTAATATCAGCTAGAATTATGCTCCATCATTATTGTCCAAGCCACATAGTTACCCAGTTATGAATTTTGTTGAACCGAGACCCTTTGATGTCGTTCTCTTTATGAAATGGTATTTTTTGCCTCTTTCCTCCAGAATTAATTACAGTTGTTCAATAGCGTGTAAGACACTGGTGACACGTGCTGAAGAGAAGACGACCTCTATTTCAGTATGATCAGAAATATTTGAAGGAAACTTTCATCGCCTGTCTTCAAACAATACGATACTAATTCTGAATGAAATGCAATAATAGGTGGAAAACGAGATTGGCATTTTGAGGAGAACGAACCAAAAATTATAAATTCAATTCAATATTCACCAACACACGCAGCATACATATTCACAAACTATATAAATATAAGTTGTTGGCGGGAATAAGGCTCACTTGATCCTGTTATATCCCCGTATTAGGTGTGTATAAGTTTAGTTGCTGGCCACATGTACCAATGAACTCCTGATTATCTCCAATGAACTCCTGATTAGGTGAAAATTACCTGAAAAACTGTTAAGAATAAAGGTGATGATTTAAGTGAATTACTTGAGCTGCGCTAAAAAGGCGCGATATTACCACAGAAAACGATGCATATACTGACACATAAAGCATGAAAACTGGATAATCCTTCCAAATATTTAGTGATATATCATACAAACAACGTTTTCGAAATCGCCAGGCTACTCCTTAGTTGATACATATTTTTTAGTTCCTTGATATTTTAACGTATATACAAGCAGTAAGGTGAGTTTGCTGTGATTTGTATACACATCAGGTTAGTGCAAAGACGATCGTTCTTTTTGGCTGCAGAATTTTCCTGAAATAATCAGATTATGTACTGTTACGATACATATGTAAGAAACTAAAATGCGGTTGAGGCTTGGGCTTCATTCATAGCCTGTTTCACTTCATACTCTCACAGAGGCAAACTGGTCTCAAATAAACCAAAGGAAAAGAAATTTTTTGTGGTTTTTGACCGACTTGAATGGATCGCGCTAGAATACAAATATATGCACATCAGTAAGTATCAGATTATATGCATTTAGAATAAACAATGCTGTCATATGTTTTTATACATTTGAATATGCCAAGAGTTGGACGCAGATAAAATGTGATTGTAGAAAATCATACTTTCACGAATGCACCTGTATAAAGCTATAGATAATACAGCGATAACGGATTGACTGTTGTACGTACTTAGTTTGATTTTTAGCATTGATATTATTATAGAAACCACCTACAACACTCGGCTGGCGCGATACTGTGATCTCGCACCAGTGTCGCATATGTACGTGTATATATCTGTAGGGGCATACTAAATAATGGGTCTCCGTTTACTCATATCTATGAGAAAAGCAATAAAACGAGGGAGTACTAAAACATAGGCATCTACATATTTAAACAAAGGTATATGTTGAGGAAATATATACAGTGAATAACTCATAGGCTATATGGGTTGAGCTTCCCGGCTAGTCAGCGGCCCGATGAATCATCAGCCACCCGGATCGGTGTGCTCAACCAAGCATGGTGAGCCGGCCGGGGTATTATCTCCTCTTTGACTCACAGCCTGACGTCTTCCTGTGACCATGAAAACTCCCAGGGTCACCCGCTCCTGTTTCGCAGAACATATTGTAATCGACTTTCAAATGTCGCCACAGACATAGGACGCCCGACGCCAGGTCCTACGACGGGAAGTAAAGATTAGCAAACAAGTTCGGTGGATAGCGCACCACCCTCCATTCCATGACACCTCCCTACTCCAACATTAAGCCTATAGTATAAGTTTATCTTTATTTCCATTTGGGTCCGTCAATTAAAGGAAAGAAAAATAACCTATCTGTCAACATTATCTAAGAATCGATATGTCACAGCTGGCTTGTAGCATTTTAAACTTATACACGGAGTATAGGAATAAGAAAAATTCTGTCGGGCTATTTGGTGGAAAATTAAATAATTAAAATAAAATAATTAAATATATATACAAAGTTTCGACAGAAAAAAAGTCGTATGGTTAGTTGACTTGGGGAGCATAGTTATATTAAGATAACAACTAACTAAACGTTCATACGGTTATTTATATTGAAAAGTATATAGCTAAATTTCATAATATTCATATAATGAGGCTGTTCTTGACAGTTATATATGTTTTGGACTTGATTTAAGGCTACTGTTTAATTGTAGTATTATGCTAACTTCCGATTATTGATTGATTACTGCACAAGAATGTACGAGTCATGTTATAAATTTATTCCCAATGGTGTGCTATACAGTTAAAACTGACACTGTCTTATGTTAGATGTATATCAAAAGGAGACGGCACAAAGGGTCATTTTCTATTCGGCAAATGTTTTCTTTCTTGATATGGTCATTGCATCATGTGGTGATTCGGATCGCTTGGTACAGCGATGCGGCAATAGATGAAAGCCTTTGCAGGTACACGGTTGATCAGCTCACAGTATGCAAGCTAACTGTGGTTAGCCAAATGACTGCAGTCCCTTGAATAGCGAGCTGCCGACCTCAGTTGGATACTTAGAACACTGCAGTGTTATACCACTGAGGACGTTTGTTTTCTCCCCGGGAACCTCAAGTACCCTGAATTTTTTCTAAAATTTCTCACACAATATGCAGTGGATAATATCTGGTGAAAATACATGTGATTATATGCTGAATTAACAATAACACAGGTAAACGGAGTTCACCATGCAGATAATATCCGGGAGAGCTGTTCCCATTCCTATGGGAAAATAATTAAACAAAAATATTGATCAATGTATGACAAAATATGGGACCAGCATGGCGTTTCTTCTATTTTAGCTCTGTAAAATAATAGAGGTACACAGATAAAGCAAGTTGGATGCACTATAGGAAAATAACAGTATTACTGAAAATGAAACAGGTGTAGTTATTGTATCCAAATTTTATCTTGATGCTAAAAGAAATTACATGCTTACCATGCTGTGGTTGTACTTTGCACTGTTGCCGTTTGTAAGCCATGGTTTTGGCAGCAAATCATGTTCAGAAGTAAATTTACTTGGTACATAGGCCTATACCAACGCCCCGTGTTTCTAACACTTGTATATGTGGTATCCACATAATCACTCTATATTCCCATTAGGATGCAGGATGTATGGTCAAGCTGTTGATTGATGAAAGCACACGAGGGTTGCAAAATTGGAGTGTTGCTTATTGTATAAATAAAGCTTTTAATCTATTTTCTGCAGGTCTATATCTAGATCATTGCAAACTGACTAAGCCTCCAGTTTTTCTACCTTTGTCAGCGAAATTTATATTTTATTGTTTATATACAACTTTCAGTTTACAACGACTATATACGCCGTGGAATTATCTACCGAATCCTTGGAGATGATATATTAATGTATAATCTGTCAAACACTGCGTTTGAATATAAAACATTAAAGGATAAAGTAAAGCATACTTTAAAGCATTTGTCTGAAACAAAGCCTTACTCAAAGTTTTAAGTTATAGTGGGCAAAAAAAAAAATTTGCTTAAATTCCAACGAACGCATGTACTTGTGGTAGATCATGCACGCATACACGTATATTGAAAATCTCATTGGTTAATCTTTAATGGTAAATGGTGTGAGAAACTGAATTCTCTTTTGAATCTCAGATGACAATGGTGGGAAAGTTATGAAATCAGACGAAAGCTTTTGTGTTAATATTAAGTATGACTACTTGAGTGTATTTGATGCGAAGAAAACTGCAGAAGTTTAGTGACTCTTTGCCTGTATAGACGAACACCAGAACTTTTACTGAAATTTTGCAAATATATATATTTTTACTAACATATAGCTTTTAAACCCATACTGTGCTATTTATACACCTTTTATCATGACAAAAACAACACATGTTGTTATAGATAGTTTTCAATAACGAAGGGGGCAAAAGCCAACTTAACTGCACGGCTTTGAAGAAATGCATCGGAACATATATTGGAGCAAGTAAGCACCATTATACATGAGTTAATTTTCTGTGGCATGAGAATGTGGCAAATTGCGATTTCAGCAAAAGTGTTGAATACCGGTTTATTTTTTGCAATTTAGTTCTGCGCTTTTCAAATTGGGTCTTCCTATACAAGGGAGCATCGCAAATGAAGTGTAGCCGCGCACTTTGACCTCGTGTAATAGCACATTGTTTTAAAAGCGGATGCTTTCAACAAATGCAAAGAAAAAAGTCTTTCAACACCGGACAGTTGCACCTGGTGACATGTTATAAATCACGACACACTCATTTCAGGTAGGAATTGTTCTTCAAAGTATGAAAGGTCGACTGGGTACAGTGACGGTTATGTGGGATGGGTTTGAACATCCACGCATGGGATGTACATAAATTATGAGCAACCAAATATCGTATATATTGATATGTGTTCATTTAGAGATAAATGCAATAGGACCCAACCGTATATGACACAAACATGTTTGATAGATACCAAAATGGCTTGAACTGCAAATTAGTGTATAGTACTTCAACTCCACTTTCATAAGTATGTCCACTGACGAAAAAAAGCCAAGTGGTCAATGATTAAGTCAGATTTATTCGATCTATTCAGTCAGTGCTCGAGTTCAATGTTTGAAAATACTTCTTTCAAGATTATCGTAGATGTCATGTTTGATATAAACTTTAGAAATATTTATCGGTCATGATGGCACATTGTTTATGAATATAGGTGTATTATTTTAAAAAACCTTGTACACACACAGGCAGTATCTGTATGTAGAAAGACAATTTGCCCCGTCTTCCATTTGAAAGACCTACATTACTAGTGTAGGCCTATATATTAGCGCATGCTGACCCGATCAGTGAATGCGACGGCTAACATTTATATAAACCAAGCGCTATTTTTTTTTATTTCTTTTTTTTTTTCTGCTATTGCCTAAAGATGTCTCGTGTACATCGGTTGAATTAATCATATGCGTGGAATAGATCAGCCAAGGTATACTGATATACATCATATAACCATGCGTAATGGGTAGTGAGAACACACATATGGGCCCTCCTCTGCAAAGCAGTAAACCTATGTTTTGGGTAAAATGAATAATGGAGGAAGATGAAACCCTGAAAAAAAAGAATGCAGCACCCGGATGTCATATCCCGGATACTATATTCATTAAACCGCGCCTTGGTAATTAATTAATTCTAAATTAGAACCATTAAGGATACCGAATAAAGACCAGTCCACCTTGGTGAAAGAAAATATTGACATAGCTCGTCGTGTTTGTTTAAGCCTCAGGTGATTCAAGGGGCATAACTTTTGTTAACACGGAGTATTTCTTCCGTGATACCCTTGAACGTGTGATTTCGCCTGGCTTCTCCACTCTATACTTCTGACTTCATGTGTTCAAAGGAATGCTTGATGATGTTCTTTAGAACAAGAACTGATTATGTTCTTTAAAACATCATTGCAGGCAAAAGCTGCATTTAAACCCATAATAATATGACGCTTCTGTAAAATACCCAGAATGTCTTCAGTACACACACACATATATATAAGAGTATATATAGGTACCCTTGTACCGACTTGCATTTATGCACAGCATAGGTATATGTAATCATGTGAATAACTAACATATGTAAGCCTAACAGTTTGCGGGGATGCAATTTTAAAGCAGAGAAAAGGGATATCTTATACAGCGTGCTTTCCGCACATCCACAAATCACTGCTGGGAACAGTTGTTTTGGCGATGTTACCACGGGGACATAAACGTCGCTCCTGTTTGTAACTTATAGTGTTAAAAGTACAATATAACTGATCACTATACGGTTTATCGAGAAAGCCATCGACAGATTCGTGCCCTTTGGTGCATTCAGGGATTGGGCGCTACTGCATAACGTATGGGCACAGATACATGAAGACCGTATCATGCTCACACCTTTAGGCAAAGTCTATAATTATTTCATATAATTTAGCTGTCTGTCTCAAAACGTAATCTTAACCGATTAATACAAACGCTATGGGATTACAAACACTAACCACAGGCTTGAGGCCAAATGGCAATAGGGTTTGACATGATCTTCACACTTCGTCTGAATAAGTGTTGATATGGCCTAGAAAAAACTTTCTCACCAGAGTCGTTCAGTTTTGAAAACCCCTTTCAATTAAAATCAGGTTCATCACCGTTTCTAAAAAATCCCTTGGACATTGCTTGGACACAATGTTGCATAGCGATTTGTCAGCAGAGTTGCACAAGCTTTTTTCTCCACAATTCCTTGGACAAAATATTGCACATGGCGCAGTTGTGTAAATCACTTGTGCCCCATGTACAACAAATGAAAATAAAAGCCATGTAACATGAAGATACCTTCACACATGCCAAGATTTTACAATTTTTAATATGGACGCTAGTTATGAAACAGCCACATAGTATCTTTGTATAGAATTTATCGCGAATCATCATGGATTAGGTTGGGACATTCGTTCAGATGTTATAAATCATTGAGCCTGGTGTAAATAGAAGTCTGGCCTTACCCTGTCTTTTATATATGCTGTCAGTCTAGAATGTACGTTTTAATTATAATTACAAAAAATATTACATATCACCATTTTGATCAAACATACTCAGGAGCTATTTTATGATGTTTTTGAGTGTCTAAGCAAAAAAAGATCATTTGTTCTATTAGTTAAGATGAATGCTGTATGCACAGTTGTTCTTGCATTGCATTATAGTTAGCAAAAGGTATGGATGCTAACGCCGGTGTTTCTGTGAAATTGTTCATTCTCAATTTCTGTTCAAACTTTTCTTATCCAACACTTCTATGTATTTATATGTAAACAACAAAATGACCTTTAAAAACCTGCAGGCTCACAGAATGTTGAACTCATGTATACGTGTAGGACAATGCTAAATATAGTGGACGACGACTTGTGTTTAAATTTACACAGACGTGAATGTATTTGGTGGAACATATTTCAGCTTTTTAGTGTAAGTGCCAGCACCACACACTCATGCACTTATTCTGTATCAGATGCAAAGGAGCTTGTTTTAAGCTGGCTTCTTTGTTGTAGAGGGATTGTCCAAATCCGATAGGACCAAGTGGTATGGAGTAGGAAATCTGTTGCGTTTTTACTGCCCTTTGAGAAAAACAGCCCATGGGCCTGGCGGTATAGCCTGCGGTGGGTTTAACAACAAACTTTTAAACTTCAGCTGGTACTGTCAAGCGTTTCTTCACGCAAGATTTGTTGGTAGTGAAATGAATGCAAAACGAAACCGTCTCCTGGCACCCACCTTTTCCCGCATATTGTTAAGACACCCGCCCTCCCCCATTTTTTAGTCCAAATCCTTTCTTGTCCAGTGCCTATCTCATCCCAAGTTGCATGTTAACATCAGGGATCTAGGTTTAGATGATGTCTGTCTCAAAGAAATTATTCTATATTTCTTTTTTTTTGCTAAGGGATTTACGATTGATATGGACTGAACATATTTTGTAACTATCTAATTAAGAGGTGACAATGGTCACACTATGCCATTTGACTAGATATCAGATTATTTGGCGATGGAATATTTCGATTTACCAAGTCAAAAAGAACATCATCGCGTATTTCGATTGTAGTTTACTGAGATAAGTTCATTTCCAGCTAGGAAACTCGGGAACTCTCCCATCTCATAACCACTAACTGGATAAATGTGAATAGGGAGGTGGAGCAAGCTCATATTAGTCTGGAAAGTGATGAGAAACTCCTCGATGCGGTATGTTAAATGGTAATAACCGCCTACAAACTATTAACTTTTGAAGCCCAGCTCGTGTTCATTTCTATGAGAACAAATCGGGTTGGGGAAATAAAATTTCTCCTTCATTGAGCCGAGAAGAGTGTCTTTGTTCCCTCATAATATCGGGGTGGGAACGCGACACGGCGCAGAATGGCCCCGTGAAGTGGTTTTAGTTTAAGCAGAGCTTCAGAGTCTCCTCGTCCGTGAAAACAGACAATCTCCAAACAATCGTGCCGCGCGACTCATCCTATTATGGCGAATCACGCTTGCCTGGCCTATCACAAAACGACCAGCGTTCAGCGTTAAGCGCGTTAAAGCCATTGGCTGGATCACAGGCACACTGCAAGGAGCGTTCTTCAAGCCGGGATTATTTCTCCTAGCACTCTCTCTTAGCGAACTATTTCGTTCTTGAGATATTGCACAGTTTTCAACATGGAGGTCCGTCTTGAGCAAATTCTCAAACACGTGAGCAAAACGATCACCCAGCAGTGTAATTCAGATTTTCATTAACTTACTATTAGCTCTGAGATCCGTGTTTTCCGAAGCCGGGGATATTTAATGAGTGACTCATGGGTATCCATAACGATTGGTTATTGAGTAATCCGAGTTTCCCAGCAAATCATTTCCCTTGAAACAAACGATTAACACACTAGAATGTTGCCTTATTTTGTACCAAATACAAAATTGTCTTCTCTCCTTGTTTACTATTTTGGACGTGAACAGTAAACGATGTTTGAAGTGCACTCAACCTGGACACATATCTAAAACTCAGCTTGGTGCAAGGAGAAAACTGCAATATAAAGTCTATTACGGTTGAACAGGAAAACTTGAATTCGCATGTCGTTATAAAGAAGCAGAAACGGACTAAAGGCGGTCATGGAAAGTCTTTAATCAAACAATATTTCTTTAATTACTAAAATGTCAAGTAAAGGTGAAACAAGATTAGAGATACAATTGCCGCCAGATATATTTGTCATTTTTTCTCGTCGCGCCTACATTAATCTCTTCTTACATATCTTGCCCAGCTTTCGAAGTCGTTTTGCGTCCTGAAATATTTACTAAGCTTTGATATTCACGATAAGTCGAGAGAACGCGATCTACTCACGCCCAGAGGAAAAAAAGCTGGCCCATAGGGCTAAGCTTTGTTTTTTTTACACCGAACAATATTTTTCTGACGCTGTTTATCTATAATACACACGTCATATATGTGATAGGTATGGTTTAACGGAAGGCAGGGACCAAGCTATACCTCTCGCATGTCTCTTTAAGAAGCTGTTTAAATCGCACAATGCTGCTACATTGTTGCATCCCATTGCTACTGTAGAAATGATAGATGCATGCCTTATCCAGAAAATATATATGCGCTTAATTTATGGAAGAATATATGTTAAATTTGATTTTGACCCTTCTTTTTGTTACGGCTTTAATTATTCTTTAAATTACTATTTGTATGTTTTTAGGGGACAGCAAGCGTATATTTATTTTGTGATGAAGATAAATTTGAAAAACAAATTCGGGTTTGCGAAAGGAGAAAATTATAGATGTTCATAGATAATGCACATTAAACTGTTTTAGTTCTTAACGCCATAAAACATTTCCGTTTTTACATTTTATCTGTGTTTTTAACAAACACTTGTCACAAGTGGGTTATGGATGGCAGAATGATTTTATATTTGATATATATTTATATTAATAAAATTTGTTATTTCTTGAATTTATA
Organism: Liolophura sinensis; assembly: GCF_032854445.1. NCBI lineage: Eukaryota > Metazoa > Mollusca > Polyplacophora > Chitonida > Chitonidae > Liolophura > Liolophura sinensis. Next base: position 35,462,904 of record NC_088301.1, read on the forward strand.
ACAAGAGACGCATGTTCTATTATAATACAATAAATGATGTCAATACCGATATAAAAAGGAAATACTTGAAGAACAGATAACCCAGACACAGCTTTGAAGGCTATAATAATAAAACCTATAAAAGCAATCTTTGTATAACTGAAAATCTCAAATCTACAGCCTCAGAAAATATACCTCATATCAGTATATCTTGATGTGGTTGAAAGAAGAGAATACATGGCTGTTTGCAATAATCTGTAAAACCTTTAAATAAACTTACAAAAGCTTTTGACAATTTCAAGTTAAAGTGAATACCGATTGTTTTATATCCTTACATCTTTGCTCTCGAGGACAGTTTGAATAGATATGATCAGATATTAAAGAACTGAAAAGCGGTACTTGCATTACAGTGCAGACACCTGGCGTACATCTGATGACATGTTTAACTACAAAAGCTTTTGTTTATCCTGTGCTAATATGCATGTATACTTATAACTATATTCCATTTTGTGATATATATGTTTAATAGTCCAAGACAGAAAGTATATTTTTACATGTGTAACATGTACATATAGTTGCTTATAGTTACTATACATTTAAACAACTTCACAGGAATCAATGTATTTTCGGCTTCATCATTTAGAGCAATAATTAAGCGTTCTGAAATTAATTAGAATCAAATGTTAGATTAACTCGATGGTACATAAAACCAATCCATATCCGTGTGTTCAACAAGCATGTCTATTATACCTACTTAGCCAGTATGCTTCCGGCAATAAAATTTACTTTTTATGAAGCTTAAATTCAAATCCGTATATTAAGTGAACATATACTCCCCGGGGCATATACTAGTTATCCATTTCTAATTTATCGCATCATAGACCCCCATCATTGACTTTTGGCTAAAAAAGGCTTAAAGAAAAAAATACCTTCTACCTATTCAGATTTATTATGCATGTGTATGGTCATGTAAACTGTGCAAAGTGTTGCAGTTTGTTTCTATTGTCATTGTTATAAGAAGCGCAACAAATAGCATCGCTCATTTGAATGAATGGTAACGATTGCATTACAAATACACTAAGTGGAAATATTAAATAAAATGAAATATTTAATTATTTCATTTATATCTTCCGATTATCTTGAATGCGTCGAAGTGTATGTTTATTTTTTGGATAAATATTTTTGCCTAAATTGACACAATTGATGTGACAGAAGACCGAGCAGTATCCAAAATAGAACAGCAAAGTTATAGATGGACAATAGACAGATGTTGAAGGAACTCAGGCTCATGATTTAGGAACTTCTTTCGTTGTGTGGGAAAAACTATAACAAAGAAGGTGGGGAGGGAAGAAAAGAACCAAGACCGAGTTTCATGCGCGTAAGAAAATGGAACGGCAGCAAAACAATTAAAAGAGCACGATTGATAAATTAGGAGACACACCCTAGGGCGAAGACTTTCAGTAAAGTTTTCCTGAACTGAAATTTTCCGAACATTTCTAGTATTTTTTTTTGTTCACTCCCATTTGGTCGTTTATCGCCCGTAAAAGAGGATTATTGTGGGCAGGTTGGTGATACGTAAGAGGCAGGCGCATCTCTCTGCCCTTTTTTGGAGACTCCTATCGCATCGAAACCGCTCAAAATCTGAAAGTGAACTGTTATCAAAAGCTCTTTTCCTTTTAATTTCGCCACTTGTTTTGCTGCACAAGGATCTCGACTTGAGCTCTCCAAGCCTTTGCTTTTCTTCTGGCCTTTCAAAGTTTAAGAAAATCCATCAGACGCGATTTGCAAGTCCTAAAGAGCTCCAATAACGTTCAGAAAATTACAGGCGCCTTTTGATAGTTCGTAAGGGGTCCATGGAGATTATCCTTGGGGAAAAGCATTGGTTATCTTTCAAAAGGAACAGAGGTCACGATTACATCGGAAATCGGTTTCTTGTCTTGCTATATTGTTTGTAGCGCGTGTTGATGTGGACGAATTTGTTCATCACACGAAAGCCTTTAAGACCGACACGATAGTTAGTTACTTGTGTAAGATATATAAAAATCTTTTACAAGTACTTACATATTTTATATCTTCTACACAGAAAAACATACCGAGACATGAAGTACATATAACTTTCATATCATTACTGACTACAGACATGTAAATGGAATTTTAAATCAGCATGGTTTTGCTTTCCTCCACGTCATAATGTTGTGTTTTAATCATTATTTTTTGTCCGAGGGATGGTCTTCATGGAAGTCCTATAGGATCAATCGTATTTCTATGGCTTTGGATAAAAGCACTGTCGACGTCAATTTGTGCTTTGTGTGCTAAAGATCCAAGAGAATTCTGCATGATAGATGTATTGGTTTGGACTGCCTGGTGACAATTCTGCTCGCTATTTTCTTGTCCGTGTAGGTTGTACGACTGGGTTTATTGTTTTAGTATGCACAGATATGTTTGTGATTATTTCTCGCTCATACTGCTGTCATGAACTGTGGAAATGTAGCCTGCCATTATCCTGACGTCATTCGAACAGGCGCACCAAGAGGCGCCGTCCCCTCAGGCCTGACAGCAAGCCAGCGAAAATCATCATACCCCCAGAGCCAGCCTTGCGCCATTTTATACGGCTATATGTATATAAGTGTGAAATCGCTAGTATCTACAACGAGACGGGTCGATCTGGTTCCCTGAGGTCTCTGTAACAAAAAAACCATGCCGGAAACCAATTGGGATATCTGCTAATTGTATTCGCGCTTGTTCTTTGGGCAAGCACAAAGGGCCACCGTGTAGTTGTTTCTGGCGCTGTAGACCATCCAGAGAAGTAAGCTAAATAACGCGTCATCAAACAAACATTGCTTCCAGCACATCTAATCGGGCACATCCAAGGAACTATATTTCTGATGTAGAATGTGAATGCGTATGCTTACAGTCTGAATGAGTGTTTCGGTGCTACTGACAAGCTCGCCTTAGGGCTCATGCGGGGTTGTAGTTACGAGTGTCAATCAAAATGATGGATAAAATAAACTCGACTCAGTCATCTCTACGCATGCATAATACGAATTATCGGACTTTATTACACACTGCCCTTCCGGCAAATGTTAGAAAACTGCATAATGTTATGGGTAATAGATGACATTTTTCGTGTGAAACTTTACAGCTTGTATAAATATGATAGCTAAACTTTATTTATTAACTGTAGTTTTACCTATACTTTGATTGAAATCATGTAAATATATTGATCGAAATCATTCGTTGTCACAAACAAGAACATATATTGATCAGATTTTTTCCTTTCCAAACCTTATTTCATGAAACCTTGAAAGTAATTCATTTGAACATTTACATTTAATTTATATTTTAATAAAAGGAGAGGAACAATGATCAAATTGCAACTTTTCCATCACGGTTGAAATAATAAGCAATTCTAAGGAAAAAACTGCAATTCTATTCCGTATGTGGTGAATGATTGACATTTATTTCATTAAATCATTATTATATCTATCTAAGGAAATTTTTAAACAGCTGTACTTCTTGCTTTAAAATGGTATATTTTTTTGCATTTAAATGTTGCACGCAATGGAGACTGAGAGGCTCACAGCTTAGATGTTACACGTAAGGATGAAAAATTAGTTTTGATAGTCCTAAAATGCACGTCTATTTACCATATTGTGAATGTATTAGGTTGAATGAAAAACGCTGTGGACACCACAGGATTTCACACCTGCTCGTGAACCGCCGGCACACTCTGGAAGACAGGTTTTAAGGCTCTTAATAATTAACCGCTGAATAGAAAATGTTGACGTTTGTTTTTAGCCATTTTGCCTGAATTACCGTAGAATATTTACGTTTGTCTTTCTGTCGCGCTAGTTTATAGTTTTTTCCCATAATTGAAGTGACGAGAGGATAACTAGCCCAGACTTTAGGTCACGGTTCAGCGGCTGCGCACAAAGACCACCCTGAGTACGATCTCCGCCCACTGGGACATGCCAGCAATTCGCCTTTTATCCACACCTATTGTCGAGTAAAACGATCGGACTAGCTCTATCCTATCTGGCCATCTGCAAGTGCTCTGCATTTGTGGACTTTCTCAGTTTATCAACTTATCAAATATAGAGGATGAAACCGAGTAAATTTTAACGGGCGATTGCCTAAGGCGAGGTATGATCGCTCACAGATTTCAGCTCACAGACTTGAGTTTATATACTTCATGCACGACGTTATAGCCATTGATCCTTTCTGGCCACACTGGCTCCACGGACCGCCCTCTGCCAGGAAATGTTGAGGCCATATATGTATATAGGCCTACGTGTCTGTATCTAAATCTACTACTAAATGACCGCTTGCCATTGATTGATTCACTACAAACAATCTAACATGTACTCTGACAGTAGTACTCTCAGTGTTGGAAGAAGGTTACATGACGTGTTCACTTACAAATCGGAATGAATACCAAAGTAACATTTCTATCACTTTAAGTGTCAGAGATGCGTTCCATTTGTTTACATATTCGCGTTTTATTATGATTGTTTTTATCATGAGATGTTTTCTGTACCGGTGTACAGAAATGTGCCTGACCATGCAGGTGCATTCACAGATTGCAAGAAATTATTACCCTCAAGCAGCAGAATGAACTCCAAACCTATCTATTTATACGTCCCTTCGGATATAATTTTAAGGAGGAATTCAGGTCCAGGGCATGATATTGCCGCGTGACATTTAACACAACGTTGATGCAAACAAATAACAACCTTACAAGCAAGAAAATGTTCTCTCGCTATGTGGGCAAATTTTTCCCTATAATTATTTATCATTTTTCAAATTTTTTCGGTGAAACATTAACGTCTGTCACTATATACTCCTTTTGCAGACTTACATATACTTTATAATTCATTCATATTCAAATATTTGTTGGAATGTATAATAAGTAAAGAGATTTTTAGGAGAATCTTGAGTGATCCAATCAGATAATATCCATGCTATATAATATTCATGGCAGGAGTGTATTGGACTGAGACGAGATCAAACGGTAGTCAGCGAATCAGACCTGGATCATACTTCCCTTGTCTTAATTACTTTTAATAATTAAAACTGTACTTTCTTTATTAACAACACACAAAAATGTGGCATATAGTCATGTACATATATATTTGACACGGGCCGAAGACAAAGCTTCCCCGCCCAGAATCTAGCTTATCTTTACCATCACTGTCTAATGTATGGAAAATCTATTATCTTCCAATCTCTGTCTATGGCTTCAAGTTGTATAAACTTATTAATATGAAGCACCCCCTATCAAGAGGCTTTCATATTCCATTTGAAAAGATTTAACACTGCGAAGAAGTTGCAGCTATATTTCTGCATGAATGAAATTTTACCAGAACCAATAAAAATATGTTATTAGCTCACTGCCCAATTTAAAATTTTTTGAAGTCGTGAATAAAATTAAGTCCATATTAAAAGTAAAATAAAATTTGGAGCCTAAACCAAATTAAATTACACATTAAAACAATGCCCAAATGGGAAAAAATATTAGATTTGTTAATTATTCACCACAATTCCGCGTGCATATGTTTGATTGAAAGTGTGCTTCACCCTTACACTTGATACATATTCCTGACATAAAAAGCTAACAAAGATAAGGTAAGTAATAAAATTAATTTTGCAGTTACTGTTTTGGTAAAGGGGCTGTATAGAACATGAATACATACAATATGACCTTGTAAGTTGTTGACAAAACAGTGTCGCACTTTTAAACCACCATGGATACAGAGGAATAGAGATTAACAAAAGAGTAATACAAGATTCAAATGTGTAAGAAAAAGGAACTTGTACTGCAATCAATTTAATCGCCTGTAGGTTTGTTTCATATAAATAAATTTAAATTGCGTAGGAAAAGCAAGTGCGCTGTCTCAAGTCACATTTTGAAATAAACATACGTGCAGGCGTTTATTCTTTGAAAATTTTAAGATACATTTATTTGTGAAGTCTGGATAATTATCAGAAAAAATATATATATATAATGCGAGGGAATGTCACCAGTGACACAGCAAAGACATACCATTAGCAAGCTTTGTATTATCTTATTTCTATAAAAGACATCAAGATGGACACAAATTTGTATACATGTTTACGGAGACATATATGTAAAGACCGTAGATACTGACAATCAAATTTTTCAAAGTTTTAATGGGTTTTGTGTGAAAGCATAAATACCAGAATAAATGGGGTCGAAACAGTTAATAAGCTTCAATTACGACGTGGTAAGAAAAAGGGAAAAGAGAAAGTATGCATTTGAGAACGACCGAGAAGAACATTAGTGATGCTTGATGAAGCTTCTATCTTATCAGCCTTCCATCTCGTAAGAGGGCTTCAGCTTTTAACAATACAATGAGGATATCGTCACGTGAGGTAAAGCCGTAGAATGTGGCGCCATATTTACCATCAGCTGGGCGGACTATACGAAAAGAAAGAAAACACTCCAAGCGCGATAATCAACTAAAATAGCCAACCCTTTTGATAGGTTTACACGCTCGATTTGTCTTCAATATCGGAATATAAAGCGCTGTGGTCGACAACAGTCGACAGGGAATCACTTTAGCCTGCACAAATAAATCACTCCCGAAGCTCTAGACATTTAGTTCAAATCTTACGTCCGTAGCTGACGGCAATATGGACTCCGGACATTTTTCGCATTGGGTGCTGAAGGGTTCACGTATGGGGTGAAAGTCTTCAAGCAGGGGAATACGATTTGTGTACCTCCGGCTCTTAGCTGTAAGAGGATGCACAGAGGCGGGGGAATGGTGAATGTAAAGCAAAATGGCAGAGGGAGGGGGTCTAAAGTAGGTTATGATTCGCTCACAGACACAGAAGCCATTTCTGCATCATGAGAAAAATAGACGAGGAGTTAAGATCTTGTTTGGGGAGACCCAGGAAAACGGCGGTAGGCAGATAGGAAGTGAAGTCAACCTGTGCGCCATAGCATCTCCTCGAAGTCAGGAAGTCATTCCGCTGAGAACAAACCCGAAGAAGAAGCAAACTGTCAACCCCTCATCCTGTCTATTGCACTCACTACATTATTCTCTTGTAAACCACTTTCTCACAACATCTAAAGTTACTTTTAGGGTTAAAATAAACAAGTGCCCACTCCGTTCCAGTATGCTCGGAGAACCAAGCAGAGAACGTGGAAATGCTGACTGGCGATTATTTGTTGAGGAAGTAACCGTTAATGGCTTGATGTTGTCGGGAAATGCTGCATAATGCTGCACTCATTTTATGTAGCTTTCAAACGTTTAATAGTCTAATTTGTTCTAATGGCCTATTTAATGGTTTTCCAACATTTTTTTTTCTGAAGTGGCCAATCCCTATAGTAGTAGTTTTAATCTACAGCTGCACTTACAGCTGCATGTGTTATGTTCGGTCTCTGATTTTATGTTCGGTTTGATATCTTACTGTACGAAATGTTCAAATGCATATATAGATTACTAAATCTTTCTTAATTAACCTAGATGTGGAACAAATTATATTGCAGCTGAAAATGCAAGGAGGGTAAAACTAAATGAGACAAAACTTGATCTCCTTTTGATATTTTTAAATATATCATTTGTTTATTCGCAGACCCAAGTATTGATAATCATAGAATAACTATTTTAGTCTATATTGATTCAGCAATACATCTTATCCACTATGCGATATGACAAAAGTTGAAATTTGCAATTGGCTATGTTTGTAGGAAAGCCTTTTAGTCGCACAGGGAATGTGTGCGCAGTTGTGCGAAATGCAAGTGAAGGCAAAAATGTCAAATTCACTGTTTTCCACCTTTTGTTAAAACGAGAGGTTCAACCCTTCATAGAGGTGATCTATACAGACCGACGACATATGTATCCCCTAGGGGCATAGTGCGGCTCAGAGAGAACAGTGGGTTAGGTTTAATAAGCCGGGGTATGTAAAATACTCCATTGCCTCTCTCAACCTTCCACGCCATCTGCTTCTCGTCTATAATCTAGGTACAAATCAGCCAGACTGTAGATGAAGAAAATATATCCCAGTTACTTGCCAGTCAGCAGTAAAACAGGGGGGTAAATGTCACATTACTTCCTCCAGCATTTAATACACACCTTACAATGAAAGCCGCCTTTGAATACTGTAGCATATTATTTCACAAACGATGGAAATATATCAACCGTTGGTGTCCAACATATGATTCTTTGACAACTCTTGAACGAGCGCACTTATTTCTTATGTATATGTTATGGGAGTGTTTGTAAATATACAGGGCATATATTTGGGCCGGCAAGCTGCCAGTGAACCGCTGGCGGAGTTATAATGATTTGACCTGAGTACCACCTCGGCAGATGTATTGCTCCGGGCGAGTAAGAATACCGTTCGAAGCTTTGTACTAATGAACTACTTTCCTATGAAGCCTTTGTCATTTCACGCAAAAATTCATCCATGCAATCCTTAGGATATCACAACCGAAAGCCTTTGTGCTTTGCACATATACACACAAACTAACATTCCTCGAAGCTGAAATTGTATTAAGTCAGGGTAAAGCTGCAATCAGCGGTCCAGTATCTTTATTCCATAAGTCATCCAGAAGAACATGCAATGGCTTTAGCTTGTCCTAATCCGTGCCATGTGTGGTACCATGCTCAACTCTACTTAGAATGTGGCAGCTGCAATTTGTCTCATCAACATCTCCCGGCTGATGGCGTGACACATAAAAAAATGGCTTCTGTCGAACAACAAGCTACAACTGTTACCGGGCTCCTATCTTTATTTCATGATTTGTACCTAGTTCACATGTATCAGAGCAGCCTTGTCGATTATGTCTAGAGACAAGCATCTGGTTGAACAAAAAAATGCATGTTACTATCTGTGAGGCGTCGTAATGGATGACTGCATGTAGCACTGAGAAAATGAGGAAAATATTGCAATGCTTCGCTGCGTTCAGATTCTACAACATTCATAAAATAAAATAAAGTATTAAATATGTATTTTCTATTTGAATACAACCATGGAAGAAAAAATATTATTTTTACAGGGAACTAAGTAAATTTAGTGTTAGCACTTTCTGTATCTGTCTGTTTCTCTGACATTTTGATACAGGCCCTTTACTTTCTAAAGATAAATAATTAATCATGTTTACATTAAAAGGTTGAAGCAATGTTCACATAAGATGATCTGTTAATATGACTTGCTAAGCTCACACTGCCCAGCCCCAATTGTCACTTAATGACGCTAGTGATTATATATTAGTCACGTGACAGTAGGTCAAATTAACGGACAGCTAATAAGAAACGGATATTAAAGGAGGCATCTTGCACGTGGGGGGAAGGTAGAGTTCTACCCATTTCCCATTTGCAATTTCCATTTTATCAAAGAATTTAATAACTGGGTTTCTAAATAAGGGTGTAAAGACGATGGTTTCCGCATAACGTCTGCTTGATAGTCACGTGATATCACCGACCGTCGTCTGGTGATAACACTGAAAATGCTTAGATTTTATTTCACAAATTTGTGTTGAGAGAATCCGGATTCAATATCCGTGATGGAAGTCTCATGTAAGTCTTGTCCATTTTCATTCATAATTTAACTAGCGAGCTTGCCATCTCCAGAAAGGAATATCACAAGATTCTAGCATTTTTCCGGCCTCAGACGAGACCAGTTCTGGCAGTACATCAGTCATCTCTCTCCTGTACCAATCCCTGACAGCCAGCGTTCCCTAAAGACGACTTTATCGGGAGATACCCAGCCTCCCACTGGGGAGCTAATATCACGACGTCTAAATGGTTTGTTTTGTCAGCGGGTATCACTACCTAAAACAACCATTCTCTGTGAATCTGCCTTCTCGCGATCATCCATGTATGGAGAATAATTTGATTAAATTTCCTAATTGCCATTCTGTGTTAGAATGGAAATTTTCGTGGCAGCACGCTAAACGGTACCACTTTAACGTAAAAAGATTATGAAATTATGTTACAGATGTTCTTTTAATATTTTGTAAAATTTTGTACTTTGTACCTCCAACACTATCTACTAACGTCGACCTTTACTTCCATTTGTCTTGAGTGAACATTTACAATTACCAATGTGCCAGCTCTATATACATGCATGTAACTGGATAGTTCGATTTGCATTCCTTTCATGTATGACGATCCACAAGAGTGATGATTATAACATTTTATTGGACAGCATAAATTAAGCATTATATAAAGCATGTGCATGTATGTGAAAGCATGCGCATATGTATTTCATAGTGCCTCAAGTTATCACTTTATATATGTGAAAAAAGACGACACACTTTGACATTGATTGCAGTGTATGTGATTTGTTACAGAAAAAGCCATTTTCGAAAGCCTCAAAATCTATCCCATATAATATGACAATAAGCATTCCAAACGCTGCGTGCTGTAAGGTGTAATGAGCAAAATCATTGGGGCGTCACACTGGGCATGTCTTGTCGTAATATGGTATTAAATACACAGTCCTGTCATTTTCCCTCAGCTGCAAACAATCGATTGCTGAAGAGTGGCGGTCAGTAGGGGATTAGATAGTGAAGACTATCGACGTGAGCAAGATACGGGTCGGGAATTATCACAGCGTTTTGGCACCCATCTCCCTTGCGCATTTTCTGTACCATCAGTCCCACCATGGTTATTACCGGTGTGAGAGACGGTAAGACGCGCGCTGGGTAATTGTGGAAGAACATCTCTCCTGTATTTGGTCATTCGAATGCTCCAATAACGAGACGCTATGGTGATCCGTCGAAAATCTCTAACAGGATATCATTTATCGGAGAAACATCTCCCCTCCCAATGTCTGTAGCGAATTACAGCGTTGGGTAATCATCACACTCAGAGCCTACTGATAGCTTTTCTGTCGCTTCAGAAGGGAAGTCTTAATTTGGTGGTTTGGTGATAAGATGCTGGCACCCGACCGGCCGGTCCTACGAGGTAATAACAGCAGATAAATTACTACCCAGCGCTCTCCATTCAAGTATAATCGCGAAATTAATTAGACGCTAGAGAACTTTACAACACAATAAGTGATGACAGCTTCCACCAGCCAAATCACCTGTCAGTATGTCAACGGCCTTACACGGGGATGGGTTCCTTATAGTCTATACTATGCATCTTTGCAAATAATTATGACACAAGCATCATCTTTTTATTTGGGTAAATTACATACAACCTTTGAGAGCGATTAAAAACCGAGTATGTTAATACTAATTCTCTTGCCTATCTAAAACAAAATAATGAAGGTGAGGAATTTATTTAAACCAGCCAGCAATATATCTCGTTTAGGAATATTTTCTCTATGTTATATGTGTGTTTTAACATAAAGATTTGTATAGTTAGACTATTAATGGTCATGGCAATACTAGTATACTATATACATAAATAACTTAAGGTAGTATTCAAAATACTAGTGACACCAATATTTTTTTGCCATTTGAATCATCTTCACATGTTTATCCTATCCCCTATATAACGCCGATATCATCATTACTGCTTTTAATGTCGCACAAATTTTATTGGTTGACATTTTTAAATCACTATATATAAATTGTCTTTTTTTTTAAAAAAAAAAAACCCATTCATATGTATAATCGAGAATCTCTGAGATATTTGATTTCCACTACACTTGCGGTTTTGTTTACTTGAGTGTCTTTATCAGATGGTGGGCATCCATGTGTAATTAGGCGAAAAATGATTTCTGACATTGGAAGGGTCATATCTTATTATTTCTCTTTAACAGGCCACCCTTCTGGAAGCAATGGTCCAGTGGTCTCAACACCAAACAACTCAGCCCGTGTACGACAACCTCTCACTCGCTTCCTGTATCTATTTATGGAAAAAATATAGGCATCGATTCTACCTCATTCCAAATATCAAATTACCTTGCAGAAATAGTTTTATATATATCTTCGGCAATGTTTCATTTTTCGAGTGTTCACGGGAGATTTTCACATATTTTTTGTTCTCTGAGAATGTCAAAGCCATTTCTTGTTTACTCTCGAGTGAATTCACTACATCATCTTTAAAAAATGTAAGACATTATGAACGTACTATTCTTGACTTTAGAGTGGAGGTGATGGAATTGTATATACTGATCTTATGTTGTACAGTCTGTAAATCCATCACTATATTTATTCTATAATATACTCGAGAACAGTTCATATAATAACACACTCCACATTAACATTAACAATTAAAAAAAATCCAATGATAAAAACGTCTATACACCGTAATATTTCAGTTTCTGAGCTTACACATGTATTACATGCCTTTTGCATAGTTGAAGTAAAGCTCTAAATATTGATTCGTTTTGTTACACTGCTAAATTTGCCAGGAGCAATATATGGCTAGAGTCATGTACATTATGTGCGGTTTTGTCTCCATGATGCACGACAGCTTTCGTGACATCATAAAAGCAGCGTTTATTGTTCAAGTTTCCATTTCAACAAAAACTGTTTCAGATGCATTAGGTGCAAGATATTAAGACCCACGGCACATATGGCATTTTTGATATCTTGGAGAGAATGTAACTACATACTTCAGCGAACGAAAAATTGAGCATGTCAAGTTTTTGTATACTGTTACAGTTTATATACGACGCTAAGTCCGATGACAGATTAATACTATATAGTGAGTATGTAAACAGTCAGCATTTTTAGAAGGTACATGTACACAATGTTTCATAGCAATATAGCGGTTTATTTAACATGTGTCTGTTACTAAATTCAGTTATTGGCATGGAAATCTTATTAAAAAAAATAAGGCTTTTGATCGTAGACTTTTTTATATTTAAAACAAAATTTATAAAATTTACTGCTGTCTTTGTTGTTTGCGTTTTTTTAAATATATTTTGTGGTAGCTTTAATTGTTTCACAGCAAATCTACACGTTTCACCTAAGTAGTGTGAACATTCTATGCATGGAGGAGCCCTAAAATGAGACACACGTACATTACAAAGTATTATTACAATCTAACTATAATTAACATATAATCAGGTGATGAAGATCACACTATAGGCACATATGCATGTCCACGAGCTACAAGTCATACATAAATAATCATTCAGCTGGTATTCAAACAAAAAAAAACGCTAATTATTTGAATTTCATATGATGATCTGTGGAATATGGTATTCTATTTGAAAATGCCCATTGCAGGCTCCCATTTGTTAGGTGTTTTGTCGAAAGGCGAAGTGTTATATGTGTACTTAATAACACGCAGGATAAGCCATTTTTTATACATGGCATGTAATCCCAACAAATATACTGTGTATTCTGTTGGCAAGGATAAACATTGAATTTAAGCACATCTTTTTTATTACCTATCTAGGTCAGTAAAAGACGGGCTTATTAACAACATTGTATGTTAAGATCTTGCTCAGCGTCGTGTAATTCTATCCTGGGTAGAATGGTTTATACTACTCTTCCACTTAAAGCTTTGCCTATATGAAATAGCGTCTCACAGGATAGGAAAGGAAGAATTACAGTTTTGCCAACAATAGCACTGGCTGCCACACACTTCAAGTATAATAGCTTCAGAGGTCAATGAAATCAAAGCATATCGTGTTAGGAGATGGTAAGCTTCTAGCTTCAATGCATTACATGGAGCACATGATATATTGCTCTCTCTTGTGACGTGAAAGCTTGATCCAGAATGAGGCTAATCAATTTCAAAGAACAGCCTAATATTAATAAGGCATATACGTTTTACAGTGATGGCTGTACGAGAAAATCTTTCACAGATCTATACATACAGGATACCTTGTCGCTTGATATGATAGCGCCCCAGACAACGCAAAAAGCGTGCCCTGTGTATCAATTAATAGCTCGCGCTTTTTCACTGTAGACTAACACCACACATGCGCATGTTCTCCCACAAGGAATGGGTTTTACCAAAATCGATGAATCCTAATAAAAATACATATGATGCAATAAAACAGTTTTTTTTATTAGCGCTGTTAATTTTTTTCTCAATGAAATGTGGATCTTCTTTATTATTTTGACTTAAGCAGGCCAAGAAACGAACTTTTTATGTTAATGAAAATTTCCTCCAGATGTCATTTTGTTTCACTCCTTATTTGGAGGCAAAAAAGTCTAAATCAGGATAGTAATGGCAACAATATTTGTATATTTCAACACAAATATCAATGATTTTGGCATGCAGCTGGATTTTTTCTTCCATGACGGCCAGGCGCATCTTAATTTCATGGCACACTATGATGTCCTGTATAAACCATGTCAGGGTCCTCTGCGGTCAAATTTGCACAGGGTTATTCTTCGTTCGTTAGGAAATAAAAGTTATAATGCACATCCTTGTTTAACAAGATAAAAATCGAGCGATAATTAATTTTTTCGTTTCACGTCATTTTTAATTTGACAAAGACTCTCACTTGGAAGAATTAAGGAGGATATGGGGATAAAGGCGACGACAAGGAGTTAAAGGTGCACGGTCGGCTGCAGGAGGCAATTGTCAGATTTTTCGCGGGTAGGCGGTGGACTCTGGAGGCTTTACGGGTTTCTCTCTGTCAACCGACGATCTGTTAGCTCTCGGATTTATCGAAGATGACTACTACCAACGACACGATGTGCTCCAAGGGTAGCTAATAACGGAGAGGGCGGTTCTGGGGCTCGTGTTTGTTGTGCCCCCTATAACACAGTTGAATTTTCCAGGCGAGCCCCCTTCCTCATTGTCCGTTAAGGGCCGCTGAGAATTAACTGACAGTTTCTCGGTTCAAGGGAAATAAACTCAATTAGATCAACACTTTGGTTCTTTCAAGGTTTAATAAGCCCCAAATGAACGCTCATGGACTGAGAACCTTGTCACTGTCAATACGCCGTTCATAAATATAAGCGAGAAATTTCATCCAATGAAGCCGGGTGATAATGACATTGTCGGCCTTCTTACCTTTTGTAGGGCGACTCTTGTCATTATGGCATCTTCAAAGGATCCTGTTTGCAAGAATAAGTGTGGACATTGAAGAGTGGAGAGCGAGAGAAATAGAAAGGGAGAGGGGCTATAAACTGGCATTAAGCTAGGTTGGTGTAACTACATCCAGAGTAGGATTCAAGAAATGTTTCTGGCCCCCTAGGAATTATTCGTGAAAATCTCAAACTATTATAGATGCATTTGTGTCAGTTATTATTGAGAGGTAATATTGTGATGTATTAATACTCATAAAACAGACCCGCCACGACACTAAACATTTTTCCAAGACCGCAAATAAAGTCATTCGGCTGCCTTGATTTTGGCTTAACCGCCAGCTTGAAGGAAACTGGTTCGCTTCTATTATATTGAATTATTGCCCTCTCCGAAGAAACCGCGCTGGTCATTTGGTTACTGGGATCGTTTCTGGACGACAGATCTTCTATTGAAGAGATAATGGTCTCAAATTGGCCAATAAAGTCGAGGTTATCCGTTGACAAGCAACCACACCACACTGGTCAAGATACACCAGATTATGTAAACGGTTGGAAGTATACATACGGCAATGTGCATTTACGTGCATGTACAACGTGTAATTATAAACAGCGAAATTCTCGGAAAACTATTATGCATATTTAAAGTACGTTGGTTTTAATATAAATTTTCTCGATATATTGTTTTGTATTATTCGTAGGACTATATTAGGGATACATAGTTCCTACTGTCAAATTCACGATTTCAAGGCCACAAATAAAATGGAAGATTGTACAATCCAGTACTGTTGAACTTGTCTTTTCAGCACATAGTCTTCTGGGCATCTTTATCATAGTTTGGGACCAAAGCGTTGCTATAAGATTGGATAGATAACAGTCTGACATAATACCTAAATGTCGCCAGGCACGATTTCCAGTCTGTCTCCCTATATACCTCACGGACGGATCCTGGCAAGAGTTCAGCACTTCAACCCAGTGACAGACAGTGGTGTTGTTTTTTGGCCTCGAACAATACGCTGTTGATGTATTGCTAGGCAGATTACTCTACACACAATAACAGATAGGAAAATGGTCGCGAAAATAAGCGTTTCGACTAAAGGCAAAGCTGCTAAGCAAATACAGCCGGCTATTAGCTGACTGGTGCAGCACATCAAAGGCAGGGGGTTTGTACCCCAGGGCATCTCCATTCCTACGATCGGCTGGGTAAAACCCTCGACGCCCTAAGGGGCTAACCAGGGCAACGCCAACAAAACACCGAAGGTTTCTCTGTGGATGCCCTTATTCAACAATGACTAAATGGTCAGATCGCTTTTTATGACAATCTTTTCCGAGATATTGTTCATCCACAGACTCAGTGGTTCCTGTGACCTATTTATAAAACTGTGAAATAATATATTTTGCTATTTAAAATATTGTTGGATTACCCACTTCATAGATACAGTATTATAAAAAATATAGAGTTTTGTATACTTGTTTTAAATTAAAAAGGTTAAGATCTAGACTTATACCTTGGCAATGTGGAGCACCTTTTATAGACATATAATTGTCATTTGGTGTGCTAGTTAAACTGGCAGGAATTTTTTATCACCAACTACTGAATATTAAACAATCATCTGACATAGTGTTAAATGATATTTGTTTAGTCCTTTGAGAAGTACCCAAATTATGTTTCATTGATACTTTCCCTCTCTCCAGTATCTCAAGATTTACATAATTGGCTGACCCAACAATAATAATAAAAACACAGACTATATTCTTCAGAAGGGATTCGTGAATTTCTCACCACATGAACTACTAAACCATTAATTGAAACCGGCAATTTCTTCAAAAATAATTTAACTCACAGTGAGCATTGCCTCGAATAAAACCCACAATTAAACTTTTATATACTGTTAAAAATATAAAATATTTGCCTGAAGCTATAAAGCATAGGAAATGTTTGTGTGCTTCGTAACCATACAAAATATAAAACAAACCTGACCGACAGACTTCGTAAGGTATTTCTATGCTTCTTGACGACATATGCAAGACATATATATACGTCTAACGGGGAAAGCCTTCATAGTTCAAAACAGGTCAGTACAAGCATAATTATTCAAATCAGAACACGGCATCTAGCTTGTTTATGTTAAAGCAGGGCACCGTACACGATATGGCACGTACATATTGCTTCTCCAGGTGCGAAAGCTGGTATACAGGGCTTTACATTACAAAGTGATATTTGTTTGAGCCCTACAAATTTACAAGTTTAGAAGAAACACGCACAGCGTTTATAATACAGCAGGATTTTTTCCTCCAACGATATATTAACATTTATTTCTCACTTGTATCTATTAATATAGACAAATGCTCGAGCAGACCATTTACATGCGATATATCC
The DNA here is from genome assembly GCF_032854445.1 of Liolophura sinensis. Classification (NCBI taxonomy): domain Eukaryota; kingdom Metazoa; phylum Mollusca; class Polyplacophora; order Chitonida; family Chitonidae; genus Liolophura; species Liolophura sinensis. Next base: position 35,480,180 of record NC_088301.1, read on the forward strand.
TAAGGCATTATAACGTTATTGGCACTTTTTTTATCACTACGCGACGACTTAGGGCCATGGAATACAAAAGGCGCGGGAGTCCCCTTAGGGTACTATGGGTCTGTCTTAAAACAAATGAAACTTATTTGTAGGATCAAGACTAAAGGTGTGAACATGGATTAGCATCGTCTTACCTGCCAAGAATTGGAATCAAGGGTCAAAAAGGACATCCCACGGAGAGAAAACAGGGCTAAGCCAGGCGTCCTTCCGTAAGAAATTTTAGTCTTTTTCTCTCTTTACTGCCGGCAAAAATATACCACACACACACTACCGGCTGAAGCCTGGTATTCGCTCGCGGGCCAGTAGCTGCGGAGACTAGGGATAAAAATGTCAGCTTCACAGGCTTACAGACAATTATAAGCGGTTAATGCTCGGAGCGCAGTGGTTTCTGTCGGTGCAATATCCCCCTCGGAGAGCTGTCGTTCGGAGTAGTTGCCTGCGGAGAGTCCACAACAATACAACACTCTGTGTACAATGTAGCTCGGAGTTATCAGAAGCGGGATAGAAACATATTACAGTCTCATGTTTTTGCCTCTGACATATATGTATAGATAGTCATCATTTGCAATGCGGACTGATTTAGATTCAAATACAGTGCGCTGTTTCTGCCTACCGCGCTTCGTGATTGGCCGGTGTTGCTCTAGTCGGCCGTTAGGGGGCGGTGCCATTGCTGACACCAAACCCATTAGCTTGTGCCTCACTGACTGGCGCTGGCATCAAGCTCGCATAAACAGGCAGTCGCGAAACTCATCAGCTTTTCTGGCAAGTCAGTTTGCAATTTATAAAACCCGCATGTCTCCAATGTTGCGTCACTTTGGATTCATCCTCCGTTCATTCCATGAAGCACAGTTGGTTCGTGGAAAACAGGAGTACGTCCTCGAGGTATATTCAGATATATCTGGATTCCAATAAAGTTTTGCATGTAAACTGTAAAATGTTCTTGCAGAAGCAACCGTTTTCTCTGCCTTGGAATCAGAGTATTGGACTTCCTTTTCCACCACATGGCCACTTATCCGTGGTTGCCTGGATGTTCTCATACTCAGTATCCTCTTTCTCGCTGTCCCTGTTATTCTTCGAGTCTAAAGTCTGATCTCGGGGCAACCGACTTTATAGGAACGCGATGACAGCTTGGGGATATATGGACGAGTGGTGTAAATATATGAAATAAAATAGCAGTACTGAATTACAGGGGATCAACTCGGCAGGCTACATGAAGAGCAAATACCGGATAATATGTCGAACAAAACATGCTGCAGGTATCTTTATAAGCCCACCCCTCAATCTTCACACACGACATTTAACAACCGGCTCGGCTCGTATAAAATGTTTGAATACGTCTCCGTCGACAAGTAGTCATACAAACTATACACACAAACCTCCAAAATTTGGGAGTGAGAGGGATGAAGTGTTAGTAGATACTTAACATTTACATTTGAATTTGAAATAAAGTTTTCTTAAAGGGAAAGATGATTTCTATCTTCAAATGAGGCTATATAGGGGATGTATCTGTTATATCAACCTTAAGACATATGTGTACTTTAACGGCTTGTGCCTAATGTTCAGTGATTTATGGAATGAAAACTACATTACCAGTGCAATTACAGACGTACAGACGTTGAAAACTACATTGTGACCTCCATGCAAACTGAAGTCATTGCAGTTACTTCAGATCTGTTTTTAACTAATTACATATAGAATAATGCAAACACTTTTGGTACGCCTATACTTAATATAGAACTATATGTAAAAATGTACAAAAACCAAACAAAATGTGCCTTTTATAAAAAGTTAATAATTTTCCTCAATCTGAAGGAATCCAAAGTCGCTAACAGAATACAACTTATTTGTATTAAAAGTTATATCTTTATGAGGTCATCAAATTGCTAAACTACCATTATTTTGTTATTATATCTTAATCTGTGACGCCGACATTGTGTTTTTGTGTATTTGTAGTTTCCTTTATGGAAAGTGTATATGTATAGAAGTGTATATATATATAAGTGTATGTATATTATGTATTATTATATACATAATATATTTGGTATTTTCACCAGTTTTACAAATATCAACTGTCAGTGTGTTCACAGATTGAACTGAATGTCGCCCAAGGGTTGCTGCCACATATTATTTAGTTAGCGAGAGATGTGAAAAAAAGCGATCATGTCATCCTGTTATATAATTGATTTTTCCAGCGTCTTAAACAAGTCCCATTGCAAGGTAGAGATATTAACGAGAAAGGAGTCGTGATTTTTGGCTTTGCCTCTTTTCCTTTTGTAAAGGCTGGACAGTTTCTGATCCACAAAATGCTGTATGGCAGCTAGTTTTTTCCATCTCGAACTGAAAAAGCCCCTCGGCGGTGGGAATTTTTGTCACAAAACTCCTGGCTCTATTGAAGATTTTGAATCAAATTTGGCACGGGTGCCTGAACGAAGGATTGCTGGTTGAGGTGCCTCTGATTCTTTGATGTCCACAGCGGCTAAGTGAAGTTTAAGATGGGAAAGGGGTGAGGGGAGAAGGGAGTGGGGAGAGATCTGCCACTGACATGGACCCGGGTAAAGTACAATGGCCTTACATATGCAGTAACGAACAGTTTGACTAAAAATGGCAGTTCTGGTAACAATATATCTTGTTCAGCCAGAATGTAAAATGTTTGCATTTGTCTTGAAAGTAAAGATCTAACTCTCCTTCCACATTTGTTTAGTAGTGAAGTGTTACGTCTGATTACAAAATCTACCACACTATTCCTTGTGTTTATATTTCACGCATGCATCATTTCCTCCAGGTATTTCAGATCACCAATGCATATACTGAATTCAAGATCTTATTGAACAGTCGAAATTTAAGGGCCAAGAATTCTTCGTGTATCACTGAAAGTTCCTGACAGCTGTTCTTAGACACTTTCCTAGTTCTGCTTTGATTTACGCTAAAATTACTTTGAATGTTTTTCTTCACCTGGAATGTCCATAATGGTTGACAGTTGATATACAAATGTCCATTACCACCCCAGTTAGTTCATGTATCGACGAATGCCTCTGTTTATTTACATATGTTTTTATATTTTTTTCTCATAACAAACCAGAGAGTTTAAACAAAAGGAAAAATTTACGATGTTCTCATCTTTAAAGATCAGATAATAATTATGGGTCGGTATAGATTATAAGATGTAATGATAAAAAATCTGAATGCACAATTCATGGCTGAGTGTAATATAGAGGTACTGCAGTTTTGCGCATAACGGGACACAGTTTCAAAATATAATGAAAATTGGGTGTAAATATAAGCGTCATGTACGACATTCATATACCATTTGTAGTCCGTAAAGGGCGTTCCAAGTCGATAATCGCAAGATCCATTTCCAAAACAACGTTTAACACTAACTCCCAAAGACAAAGGTATGTAAAGAAATTATACAAGTAAGAAATATAGCCGATAACACACAAGAGAGAAGCGGTCATCAGTTTTCCATGATGCCGGGCAGACAATGAATATTCCAGGCATGAATTCCATATCAAAGTTTAAATTCGTAGTCCGTGAATGAGTCCCATGTCAAATAACAATTAAACAAGTATCACAGTCGCGCTTTAATTGCAACTGTTCATAAAGGCATCATGCTGATGTAACGAACATGGCTACCTTTACGGCCCCTAGCCCCAGGTTAAGCGGTATTAGATACAGTTTGAAAATGACGAGCGTTACAGACCCTAACCGATCAGATTGTGATTCAAAAGTAACGGAAAATTACGTCTTTCCCGTTAATATGTAAAGATGTCATGCTACAAGAGGCGCCATCTATGATGTTGCACATGACATACAAGATAGACGGTTACACTGGGCAACCAGCGCCCCATCTATGTTGTTAAATACCATGTACGTGATAAATATGTACATAGGATAACAGCGCCGTTTATGTGGTTGATCACAATGCAGATCGCCAGAGATTCTGAAAGCTCTGTCCATACCTGCCAAGGAGAGTGTTATACTCTTTGTAAAATTTGAGAAACTTAGAATGAAGGCGTTTGATGGAGTATCCTTGACAAACTAGTTTTTGAACTAGCAACTTGTGACGCAGATTGGAATCATCACAATTAACGCAAGATCTGACAATGCTACAGCGAGATATGTATACGCCATATGCAGGACCCTTTGGTATATTGCTATCTGAATAAGGATAATTTACAATATCAAAACTGAAATTATCCTTTTGTCGTAAAAAATACACCGCTTGGTACGCAAGATCTGACAAATGCTACAAGCGAGATATGTATAACGCCATATCAGGACCCTTTGGTATATTGCTATCTGAATAAGGATAATTTACAATATCAAAACTGAAATTATCCCTTTTGTCGTAAAAAATACACCGCTTGGTAAGTGAAAATGATCGAGCTTTAAGGATATTTCTTTTAAGTAATCTCTGCATATAGTTGTATTCATATGAAAACAGGTATAGGTCTGCCAAAAGAGGCGCACAAAAGAACTTTGACATGTATATGCTGAGAATATATTTGGTGCAGAGAAGATATCCCTTAGAACAGATTTTCATATGTTGACTAACTGTTGAATGATAAGTCATCTTCCAACAGAACATTTCTGCTGTTCCCACTGTCACCAGTAATCATGTCCAACTTCATGTTCAGAAAAAAAACAGTTCTGTTATCCACTTGTCCTGAGTATAAAAAAAATCAACATTAACATGTTCCAAGAAATCACACAGGGCGTAAAGACGCGTGAAAATACATTTGGAGTCATAACGTTTTTACTCAAAAATGACAGATATATTCAGTGAGTAGAACATTTTGAAACCAGCACACCAAAAATCAATTCTGAAATTATTATGCTGTAATCGTACAAATGTCCACCTTAAGCCTTTGACAAGCACTGTGCCTCTCTAAAAGATGTTTGGTGTTACTGTATCTTCAGTTGACATTGTCTGGTTTCAACATTTCTCAGATGGAAAATGGCTCGTGTCTAAAAGATTCTTTTGTAAATGTGTGTGAAGAGGGAAATCTCCAATGGTAACATTTCTGGGGTAGACATTTTTGCTACCAACGTTTCTAAGGTTCGAAATGTGTGAATGTCTCTGAAGTAGAATATTTCTTGAGTTAACGCCTTTCGAGTAAAAGATGTTCATGACTTCATCTCTTGAGTAGTTAATATTCGGTGTCAATGTCTCGACAGTCGAAAATGTCGGTCGCCTACGTTCATGGGTTCCGTTTTACAACGGAGTCTCAATAGTACCAAGCGCAATTTATACAATGGTGCTATGTCTTGATTTCCTCATACATGCGATCCCAGGAGAAAGTTACGACTACTTTGTAAAATGTCAAATGTGTTCCAAAACATTTAGTGTAGAACATACTTGTGACAGTTTCCAGTCGAAAATGTCTGTATCATCAACTTTTCTCAAGTGGAGTATCAAATGGAATGTGGAATGTCTAGAGCCAAATCGATGGAGGAGGAAATGTCCGGTGTCCCAGGTTCTGGAGTAGGAAATGTCAGATGTCCAAGACTCTGGAGTAGGAAATGTCAGGTGTCCAAGACTCTGGAGTAGGAAATGTCAGATGTCCAAGACTCTGGAGTAGGAAATGTCAGGTGTCTAAGACTCTGGAGTAGGAAATGTCTTTGAACAAAGACTGTAGATTTGTCTTGGAATTTTTAGCGATGGTACCTGGATTAGATTGTATTTTAAAGATAACTGTTTAAGGAACTGAATGCAGGTCATAGATCTAATTGTTGAACAGAATCATATAAATATAGAACATCACAGCGTGGTCGCAGGTATTAATAGAATTTTCATTCCGTATATGTCTGCTTATTGGGAAGGAAGCGTTTCTTCATAATAAATTTTAAATTGTTTAAAGCTAAATTGATGTACGTGCAATGTATGTGTTTCTTATTTTTTGCTCTTGGCACCACCATTTAGATGTTAATTTTCAATATATGTTTACTTGCATACACTTGAATCTCGAGAAATTTTTGAAGAAAATAACTGCTCTTAATAACAGGTATTATTTCACAACACTTGTAAGTATGACTGCTAAGGAGTACAAAGACCGCTCCAATCTCTTGCTTGGACGTAACTGCCTTTAATCTTGTCTCCTTTCTAATCCTACCCTGAGTCATTTGCAAATTAAATTTCGGCAACAAGGAGCAAATCATAGCTCAGGGCAATCCATTTCCAGATTTTCATTGGGTTTCATTTTTGTTTCTATTCGACGTGACTTCAACGATTTGTTTTGCCCACACGGGTGTGTGCTAGCTGTTCAGCTAGAAAAGGCTTTACTATATTACAGTAAAAATGTGAAGTTTTGTCCATTGTTTTAAAATTATTTAATTGGGAATTAATTAATCGGGAAGTTCTTAAAAATTATACACCTTCTGCCTACGGATATTTATCTTTGGATAACAATATATTTTGTAGGCGTAAAACAAAATAATATTAACGGCAAGAATTATGATGTATGTAAAATAAGTTTTCTTATGATATCAGAAAATTATATTCCAAAAAAGAAAGTTAAAACTCACTCAGGAGGAAAGAATCTTGATTCTGACAGATACAAGCTTTTATGAGACAAAGTTTGCTGAATATTTCTGTTTAGATAAATAACCAAGTAATAACAACATTGATAAATAGATATTTGTAAGAAACAACCTATATAATACCACCACCTCTCCAGGGTATTCTGAAATCACACAGAATCTCGAATAGCTTAATTCAGTAAAAGGGGCAGACAACTGATATGGTCGGCAGAATATGTGCTTTCAAACAGTCAAGCGACGTGCCAGTGATTTATCAATCGTCTTCGTTAGTGCCTCATGGTCATATTTCGGAATGTGATACGCTATCACCTATAGAAAATAGAAAGAACGAGGAAAACAAAACTTGTGACACTGTAATTAAAACTTAATTCCCGCTCTTCCTATCCACCTTTGTTGCCTCGATACTTGAAGCACTGGTTTGGTCGTAGTTAGAGGCAATCGTATGTCATCAAAAGGGATCTGTTACAAACCTGGCCATTTACCCGTCAGACAGCCACTTCCCCGCGGGTCACCGAACCTAACATGGCGGCGGAAGAATGAAATATTTATCCAGGATACCTCTGTCAGTTTGCTAGCTGAAAATTAAGGAGAGGAAATCAGAGGCATGTGTCATTGGCTGATGGCACTGGCAGGATGATTGCTCAAAATGACAGATTAATCAACGACTTCTAACGTTGAGACAGGTGCGAGCGCCCCAGCGTCAAAACCAAAGTCTGACTTGTGGCATTTCAGGCCCGCCATATACATTCATCATAACATCCTGCTGCGTTCTTAACAGACAATGTGCACATGCAATAAAAATATAAATTTTATTTGATTCTTTTTTCGTGACTTGAGATGAGATGAATATGCACTCATTCTGTCACTATGAACGTTCATCGGTGCCAATGACCAACGCCACTGAAACACGAGAGATACTTTAATATTTAACAATTTCGCTGATCTCGATTAACCAGTTCATCAAGCAAAAAATCCATCGATTTCTCACGCAACACATTAATATTATAAGATAAAATGATTAGGTCACGGTTTGCCTCTGTTGTTTTGTGTGTGATTCATTTTCATCCAAATATATAAACACTAATATGTTTTTGTTTTATACAGTGTACCAGTAACTCTGAAGAAAGTGACGGTTTTCATGTTTCTCATTCTACCTTTTACTTATTCATTGCATATTTCGCGAAACTAATTAGTGGATGCAACAGCTTAGTATTATACTTTTCATGTGTCTTGTGGTCTCTATCGTAATATTTTTGGCAACAGGCCTTCTAGTTGGGAGAGAGGTAAATCGAGGCTTAATCTGCATCGTTGCATTCATAGAAATTTTACAGCAGCCGGATGTAACCACACATTCCTAGCAAAAATTTTTTTTATTTGTAAACAGTCCGCATACAACAATTACTCCAACATTACCATTCGCACCACCGAAACTTCATCTAATCTGTGAATCGGTATCCATCGTTTAATTTTGCAGGTGACTTTTTGTTGGACTCTTTAACATATTCCATGTCGATAGTGCGTTTTTGCTTTTCGTTGATTTGGTAATCATTTATGTCCAAACAGAAGAAAAGAACATACATATGAGCGTTTTACATGTATAGTATATGACCCAGAATGAAGAAATATTCGTACTGAACTTGCCCTTGTATAATCATTCTTGTTGTGGTATAACGCAAAATAAGCCCAAGTGTTTCCAAGATGTAATATCAATAATGCTGATGTTTCAGTGTAATCTTTCGGTTCACTTGATTTGTGTTCGTGCTGCCTGACTCCGGCTATATCAGAGACACGCACGTTTGGTGTTCTATCCGGACTAATATTTCCCTCTACACTTAGTACAGATCAGAAAAGCAAGTTTGCCCAGAAAATCTTGCACTTCCAGTGTGTTTTTGTTTTGTTTTTGCAGCTAGAGAATGGCATACTAAACATAACTGTTATCTTCCAGTGGTCTTATTTACGATCACTTGCAGAGATACCTCGTGCTTAAATAATTTTGTTTTACTATAATATATATTTGTGACACACAGGGACTTCATCTTTTAAACATGCACACAAAAGGCACTCTATTGACAATAGAGAATACTGTCTTGAATAGATGAACGCGGCTAATCATGACACGTTTCACTGCCAATATCTTGTGGACGTCTGAGGCAATTTTAATAAAATTCCTCCTAAAATATTTTACGGAAGACTAGGCACAAAAACCTCCACTGCGAGCACTGGTGGTACGGTCTTGCCAACCAGTACTACCGGAAGTGGGTCGCACGCGCTCACTCATCTTGGAAGATCTTATTTTAGAATTCTTCCGCATGAGTGAGTAGTTCAGGGGAAAGTCGGTATCAATTTCCGACTCGAAGCAATAAAACAGTGATTGTTCGGCTGGCGAGAGACAAAGACAAATAGCAAGACTGGTGTTGACCGACGCTTCTTATCAAATATGTATAATACTATTCACACACACTTCCGGTTTCGACAACCGACGGTTAGAGTTGTGAAACTCAAATCGCCGAGAAAATGGAAGCTCTAGCTATTACCTGATCGTTGAAGATTCTCTATTTGAGGTCAGAAGCTTGCACTCACCAGACGTGTATCATCAACCACGTCATTCGGAGTGTCAAATTCGTGTCGAATTGATGATACAATGCCTTCAGCCGATGAGTCTGTTCTACATGTATATATGTGTACAGATCGATGAACTATGTGTTCTATTTAGCACAGAAAGATTAGAGATAGAGATGGAGTGGATGAGAAGAAGATTGTTAATGTATAATTCTATAAAGCACTATATATTCTTTGAATTAAAGCACTTAGCCGCTATTTAAGCATTTACATGAAGAATCAGAATAAAACCCCAACTGAAGTAAAATTGACAAGAGGCCCTATTTCACCCTTTACTTGTGACCATTTGTAAACTATCACACTGTTGTCTCTGCTGTGGTTTTCATTGTCTCTTTACATTGTGCCATTGCTCTTCTCCTTGAAAGGGAATTATATATGTCATGCATCTTGCTGGCAGTATAATTTCTATTATTATATTAACTGTGCTGAGAGTTTCAATCATATATTCGTTTCCTTCCTTTCTGACCTCCAGGATATGACATTTTTGGCTGTGGTATAATTGTAAAATCCGTTATTACACAGCTAAGCACGTTAGCATATATAAATAGTTGACTAAGCGACAACTCTAGCAGAATTTTTACAGCCCTGAATTCATGAAGAGTGTGTAAAATGTTATCTTAACAATGGGAACAGACAAGATCTTTCAGTGATACTGATATTTACATTTTAATCTTAGAAGTGGAAAGGGTTCAGAACTTACAAGGCTTTGTCTGTGATTGCTAAAAGACATCTTCGTGATCTGTGCCCGTCAGCACTTACACTCTCATTCAAAAATGTGCAGATTTTCCCAATGCTAGTAAATACTATGTCTGAAAGAAACCGACAGACTTCCTCTTTGACATCCCCTTTGAATCACCAATGTGTAAAGTAGCTACAGTGCTAAATTATCCGTCAGCGCTGCATTAAAGGCCTATGTTTTAGATATGTTGCAGCTATATGTTATTTGGAAAAAATAGAGAACCCTGATTGAAAATAGCTTTTAAGGCCTACTCCGGACACACGTCATATTTCATTAGCTCTAGCCCGGCTTCGGAGTCTTTGCCCTGAGGGCAAGCCGGCCCAAGAAAGTTCGCCTCCAAATACTGTTAGCCCAAATGATAGAAAAGTGGAAAGGTTCAAGCTGCCACGTGGAAAGTCATTTTCACGTTGTGTTTTCGCTTCGTAGCTAGTTCCTTGTTTTATAATGAGCCGGTCCTGGGGATGACACTGTTGGATTGGAAATTAACCAGTCGAAACAAAGATCAGAAAGAGTATAATGATTTGGTGAGGTTCGGGTTGGAAAATTGAGGTAATTTATGCCTTTGGATTTTCACCAGTGCATTGCGTCCTTCAAGTCCGATGTCCTTCTCGAACGTGTCAAATACTGACGGCAGCTCTCTGGCGGAACTGAACTTGATCTGTTACATTATATGCTCGTTATCCCGTTGTCTATAACGCATCACTGACCAGGCATTAGATACTTTTGTTTCTTGACAATCTAAAATCTAGGTCCAAAGAGAACACATTAAGACCAGGTAAAACAGGTATGGTTTCCTTCAAAACCAAATCATGCCAACCCGATGTTACACTCATAGAAAAGTATTCCCAGATCGCGCAAGGAATACTTTAGATTAGCTCAAGAGTTGATGATCGATAAATCAAGTGAATAAATAGGTTCATTATTTGTTTGTGCACAAATTTCAATAATAACCAACCCAAAACACACATACATATACCAGTCTTTTGTAGTTTCTTCACATATACAACATACCCTAATGGTGCATCTAACACTGTCAAGAATATTGCCCTCTGCAAAGTTTGCTTCGCTACTCCATAGAATCTCTTTACCGGGATTATAGACAATGGCTGAAGGCTATACGAAGCTAAAACAACAGCCAGAGTGGAGGGATTGAGTTAGATTAATCTGAGTGTATGTCTCTAGCTCTCTCTTAAAGTAAATAATCACATACAGTTACGTCCGGAGGCATGAGGAAATAGTATGGATACGATTGACTCTGAGTCACTTAGGGGACCCAAAGCCGAGCCAAATTGCCCGGAATCGCTGCATACCAAAATAAACTGTCACGATGATAGCAACGACGATAGAATCTTATACACCATTTTCAATATACGGTAAGTAATTTATACGTGTTTACACTCAACCATAGACACGTCAAATCGTCTGTCGTTCTTAACTTTTTTTTTATAAAGGGAGTTGTGACACCCTATTATGTGTTTTCTATTTTTGTTAATCTTTGTCATGTTTTAACTCAGTATACCCATTGGTCTATGTTATTATACAAAGATCCACGAGTGAAATATTAACACGTCGCAAGCAAATCAGAATACTGATATTTCATACCCGAAAGAAACGAGTAATAGGCGTTCATGTGAACGATCATTGTCCCTACATGTTGATCAGGTATTGAAATGAACAACTTTAATACGAGCTTTTACCTTCTTCTATTATATTATATCAATAAGTACAGGGTAGGTATGGAGACATCGTGATACAGCCATGTCTGTGAATTGCTGTGTTAGCAATATGAACTGTTGTTCTCTGCGCAGATCATTCCTGTGTGAAACATCATTCTAAAAGGAAAATAGTAGTTGAAATAAGAATTTTGTAAGCGATTTCTTGAGATATTATAATAAAAATTTTAATTTAATCAACTCACCCTGCAAATGAATGACGGCTGAAACAATCTTATAAATACATGGTCTGGTGTCTTATAAAGTTACACGAATTGCTTCGGATGTTTCCAATATGAAAACATAGCACGGTGTTTAAAAAAAAAAAACATGTAATACTTTTCACTTTCATATTAAATGCACTACAAAGTAAATGGACAAATGGAAATTGGTAAAGTACTAATTGGCTAATGCATGATCGTAACAATTATATCTCAAGAGAGCATTTGTACTCCGCGGTTAACCTAAGTCGATCATCGTAGGGCTGGAGGATATGTGTTTCACTAATGAAACGACAATATAAATATTACACAGATTTAGAAAACTCAACTCGCTGATTAGTTGCATTTCTGTGGCTCCTTTTTCTATATATAGAGGGCTATAGACAATGCAAAGTGCCGTAAGCCAAATGTACAGTTGGTGGTTTGACAGAAATAAGTTGGCAAAGAGTTTACTCGTATAACTCTGCTGCAAATTTCACATTTATGTATATAGATCATGGAGAAATTGTAAGTGTAAAATCTCATTGCAACATATATCAAGATGGAGTCCAAACAATAAGAAACAGTCCAGAGTTCTAGCACTCTTTCATTTTGAATCATACAAGCAGAGAAAAATGTATCCACATAATCCAGGCAGAAAAGTAAGACTTCAATGTCGGAGTCAAAACACAATGTCCTAATCCATTATGAAGTTTAGTTAGACTTTAGTGGCAAATATGAAGGCAGAGCTAAGAATTATGTAAGCTTTAGACTGTTTTCACCCTGTCTATGGTATTTTGTCTGACTATTACAGAATAGATCAGCGTTTGTGCGCCCGACGTATTATATTTACAATAAATGAACTGTAAGGATTTTACCGATTAATATGAGGTATGCCCCTACGGAAATCTTCACCTGTGGCTGATTACTTTTCTGACACCATAGAAATCTACAGATAGATATATTTGTTGGAAAAGTTAAAGCGTTGTTGTGACGTTTACAGATCTCTTTAAAATATGCAAAATTGTCTTCAGATCACCTCGGATAAATCCTATTCTTATTATATGTCTTACGGTATAATTGTGTATATCTGGTGAGGAAAAAATCCAGTGTTGAAATGTTCAAGAATACAGTGACATTATAGTTCAGAATTCTTCTCTGGTGTGTACTGCACACTTCTTACGACTTCACTCGTAGTTCCTTACTTCTTGACGCAGTTAGAACAGACCAGTACAGTGACGAAAAGCCATGTGTCCCGCATGTGTTTATGAATGGAGACATGGGATTGATTTCCGAGAGGCTTTCCTAGTTTTGTTTTGAAGGGTTAAATATTTCCAGTTTGCAGACAAGAGCTAGCAGACAAAAAGGGTCAAAAGCTAGGCGGCGATGTTTGGCAAGACAAGTGGATCGTGAAGTGGAGATCGCTTCGTAGGCTGTTCCCAAAGTTTTAGATTTCACATGGCCTGCACTGGGAACTATTGTCGATGGTAACCCAGAATCAAGGAGATGGCACTATGTTCACGATTACATTTCAGGGCAGACCGTACCGCAATTCGTGCAGTTAGTATAGTTGAGGTGGAAGACATGCCCATTTGTCTGATATACATGAACACACAAACTTTTTGTTTTGGCTAGCTCTGCAGTTAGTTTGGTCAAGGATAAGTGTAAAAATGCCAGACAAATATTTCATAAGGTTTGATTTAACTGAGTCACAGATGTATATCTTGTAATATTACTGTTTTTTTCAATGGAGTAGGCATGCAGTTTCTGTGGCAGAGAATGCGAGCTATATAGTGACACCGATCGATTATCCTCTATTTCTGACGACCACTCTGTTATTCGATTTGCGGCTGTCCTTCTGTCAGTGTTTTATTACAAAGTACACCCAGCATACACGTGGTTGATCAACGAATACACTTAGCACACCTTTGCCGTGTTTTAAGGTATCTTCTCAGCTAAGAGAAATCTGAGCAATTAAATTATCTGTCTTAAACGTGATAGTTTCTGTAATGTAATGGATCCTCTAGACTTAAAAGTAACATTATTAGATAGGAGAGTTCGAACAATAGGATTAGATTTGCTCTGTTCAGATTTCCGCGAAGCATTTATCTCCTATGGACACACAATCCCCGTGCGTTTCGTATCGCAGAATAGCTTGCATGCGTTTGTCAGAGTATATTCCCTAGGACCATCTTGGTTTATCTTTTACCCATCATATCCCGCCTGTTTGATCTCTTAAATCCTTGGATTAATAAGTCTCCGTGGACTGTCTTTGTCCCTAGGCTTTTCTTGTTTCTAAGTAGCGGGGGTTCAATTGCCCCAGCAATAAGCCAAAAACAATTGATTGCATTTCTCAATTTGTTATTCTTCTTGAGGTTGTTTCTTGCAAGTGGATTGGGTCATAAATTTTTCACTTTGACAATCATCGTGAAGTTTGATCCGTTCAGATAAGACATATCCTGATCGCGTGGCGTGTACGTCTATTCCCCGGGGGGTGAGATGTCAATCGTACTGCACTCCTCAACCATCCGATAACTCCTCTTACCATCCCGTATGCCTCCCCCTTCCCTACTTTTCTCTCTGAGCAGAGGTCTCTTCCTCTGGCAATCAGAGCTCAGACTCCACGAGAGAACTGCTGCGGTGTGCGTCTTTTCTTAAAAACACAATTTTCGCTATTAATCAAGTGCTGCTTCCCCCACGGAAAAAGTCTCACTAGAATATACAGGTATCTTTGCGTGTAGGTAGATATACGGCAAATTTGTCTGTTGTTGAATCATATCTGTTGTAAATTAATAACCCTCGCACACTCAAATCGACGGATCGGTCTTGCGCCATGGATTTGTAAGGCATGTGGAGGCGTGCGGCGGTTTCCTAGCTCCTTCTACAGCTCTCTGATCAGTTGTTTGTCATCGGTATATCCTACATTTCGTATTGTTTTGAAGTGTGGTGACTGTACTTTAAAGTGTATTTAAAATAGTCAACAGAGAAGATGATTTTTAATGGCTTATACTTATTACACATACAGATAATTTCAAGTGAGAGTATGTATACAATCGTCGAGTTGGCAAGTTGTTTGTATGCGTCAAATTGTTCTGTGTACGCAGAATATACAATTTTCATGATACTACCTTACCAGCAACTAAAATATTTCATTCTTACTATGTACGTAAAAAAAACTGCATATACGAAAACACATATACACAAACTTAGCAGAATTGAAGTGAACCACTATTTAAAAAAGTCCTGTAAAAATTGCACTTTTAAGGCCCGTATTTAATTTATTACAATGGCTGTATACATCTGACCCTGAGAACCCAGGTCGATATCTTCCCTAGAGAGAAGACGTGTCATATTTTCTTTCAAGGCCATTATATGTAACGGCATATGCCTTCCTGTAGGTCTCTTAAAGGGAACCCCTTGCCTTTACTCACCTTTGTGAGATAATTATATACCTGTCCAATATTTTGTAATCAATCCTTCCAGGTGGGTGCCAACCATAGAAATAAATGTCAGCGCCTGTCAATGAAAACGCCTCTGAGGTATGCGTCTTCAAATGTTATACCCGCCGCATGCAGCGGTGATTTCCCTAGCCTTACGCATACAACACTAGTCGTATCCGACTTTCTCTAGAATACCCGTGCCACGTTTTAACACGTAACAGGAAGTCTGAAAATCACTGTAATTATAGCACTCACAAAATCATTTACACTTAAACAACTCTTTTGAAAAACAAAACAAAGACATGCATGTTGGTAATGTTTTGTGCTTTAAAGCCGAGATTTACTTTCATATCAAAGTCTGATCCGAAGTCTTGGACCAGATTTTAATCAGACTTTTATAATTCGTGTTATATGCATTCATATTTTCTGCGCGACTAATTTTAATTATCACAACTCTGTCAAGAAATAATTATTGGATTAAGGTTTTCTGAGGGTTTCGTTGGGACAGTTGTTAGGTTTTTAGTTACGTCTGAGTAAATCTGAAGAGACTTATTAGAGTTATCTATAAATAAAGTTGGCTAATATTTCACATTCCATGTTCAATGTCCAAAATGCCACAGCATCTGCGTTAAGTAGATTATAAACAAGACTGGTGAAAAAAATATACAGTATGATATTTATAAGATTACTACCCAATTCGGCTGTTTGACGGTGGGGACAATCCGCATAATAGTGTTATTCACATGTCTAACTGTACTCTTTCAAGTTCCCAGTACCGGTACTGGTTTATGCCTTTGTGTGCTACTCAAGGGACATATTCCGAGGTATTAGACGCAGACCCTGAATGTCTCACGTGTTGGGCGTTTTGTGTCAGCTGTCGAGAGGAACACCCCTTCGACAATGTCTACCAGTGCCCTGCTAATTTCTTATGTAGCCGGCAACCGACGGGTTTCAATGGAGCATATGCACCGCTTGCAGGTAGTTTGTTAAGTCTTTGGCATTGTCGCGCATTAAATGAAAACTGGCTAAAATGGGCGTTGCTGGGCGCATGCGACCATGGTGACACCGAGCTGGTGATGATGGCGGGTTAAAAGATTATCCCAGGGCTGAACACGCGGCCTTGGCTGACATTTTCTCTATTGCCTCTTGACACTTTATTATCCATTTAACAACAAAACATATATTAATATTTGCATAGGACGGAATCAAATGCAGCATGCTTAATGCAAATGTCAATTTGGATCTGTTTAGTATTTATTTATTTCATTGGTGTTTTACGCCGTACTCAAGAATATTTCACTTATGCGACGGCGGCTAGTATTATGGTGGGAGGAAACCGGGCAGAGCCCGGAGGAAACCCACGACCATCTGCAGCTTGTTGACATACCTTCCCACGTACGGCAGATTTATATGTAGCATCTCCAGTAGTTCATGTATGAAACAGATGCAACCCAGGTTATGTTGCTATAAGATTCATACACATGTCAATCTCCACATCCAATACTTTTGTTTTTATTTGGTTAAAAATAATGTCGATAACAATAAATGTCCCAGTTCGACCAGTTCCAGCACTGAAATAGCTGACAACTGCTCCAGCTGAGGATCAGTTCATATTCTCGCAGGGAATAATCGGTCTCATTCTTCTCAAAAATGTGTTTTACTGTGAGTTTACCCGTGAATGTGTTCACCTCACGGCAAGTGTTTGTTCTTTCCTCTCTCCACTTCTTTGGTTGTCATGACAATGACACGAGTATTTTCCTGCCATATCATACTCCAAATGTCATCAATTGTTGTTGGCAGACAGCCCTGTGTTGCAATGTACAGTTTTTTGGGCTCCAGTGAGTCTTCCTCTGAACTGATGATGTTGGCATTGATTTAGTCAGATCCTACCACAGGGTCCCATATTCTTATATCGGTTCTTTGGCCCATTTTCTGGTCTCTGACCTATCTTCCTGCTGTGTAAGTGTTTCACTTCTTGTTGTGCAGTTGCTCAAACTCTTCACGGAGCCAGCTTTCCCTTGTTCTCCTTATCACTTTCCTTTCCAGGTTTTCCTGTTTCCTTGTGAAGTTCACGAACCCGACTCTCAATGAAAGACGCATTAATCTGAGTGGCATTAACTGACTGCCTAAGATGAACAACTGTGCCTGAGGTTTTCACCTTAGGGTTCTTTTTGTAGTGCTCCACAAGCTCGGACAAACTCTCAAACTGTTCACCACCATGTATGCCATACCTCCCCTCCTCAGTATCATGAGGTGTGTCTGTCCTTACATCGCACTGACAAAACATAATCCCCTGGTTTACTCTGACTTTCCCGAACCAAGAAGCTTCCGTCCTTTCCTTTGTCGTACAAATATTTTTCTGCTTCTTTGCCAGATATATGACCGTGAAACCACCTCTCTGTCGTTGGGTCCGCAGAGTTGAGAGGATACCTCCATTCTATTGGCTGTCCATGTTTTTCCTTCAGTTGACCTTTGTTCTCCATGTAATGCTGCACCAATTCTGCAAGCGTTGTAAACTTCCCTCCACCATACAGATCACAGAAATCTGCCCTGTTCTGAATCTTAATGTGAGTAACCTCCCCTGACCACCTTACAGACAGGGTGAAATCTCCTGGGTTGCTCTCACTACGGCGAGCCAGGAAACTTCCGTCAAATCCTCGCTCCATCAGCCGTTTCTCGGCATCCACTCCATGTTTGGGTGGAACCATCTTCTGGACATCATCTTCGTGCTGTCTTCACAGTGTATACAAAATAACTTCCAGCTACACTTAGACAAGTGGCCGGCTTCACCATTCCATTTGTCTTTCATCTGTTTAGTAAGTTGGAATTTTACTCGTTCAAGGCTTGTCTTATTACATTTTCTCCACAAATTCCTTTATTGAAGATGCATGGGTTATTCTTTGCTTATCTTGTACTATTCCTTTAGACCTTGACAATATATGATTTAAAAAAGGTGGAAAGGGGCGTTTGCCCCCACCCCTCTCGAAACAACAAAAGCAATTTGTACTGTCTGCCATGTATTCTTTGAATCTTCCCCTATAAAGAAAAATATCAACTCATAACGCATATAATATGGAATTTTGTTACAGGCTGTCTTGAGTGATAAACTTTATTCGACAAGATTTTAGGGCGCCAATATCGTGTGCAATTCTGCTCACCAACAAGGGACACAGAGTATCCTATTTACATCATCCTCTCCAGACAACAGGGATGTTTTTAAAAGCTATCTGTAATCCTAGTTGCCGGTTTCTTCCTAGATACTGACATTGGTGGAAACCGTGTAATCTGGAGCGTTGCGGATTAAAGCCGCTTTTCTCCCAGCTAATGATAGCCTCTGTCCCTATAATGGTATTAACCGGAAATGCCCCCAGCCAAACAGCCACTAGATAACATGGCGGGTGATTTGGCCTGCAATACGTGACGGGTAAAATTCCAAATGTTGAAAAAAGCGAAACTGGAAAAGACTCCAACTCTGAAGACGAAAAACAAATTATCTAAATCTTTTGATTTGGTTCGTCAGACTTTTTAGTTTGTCTGGCATGTCCAAACTGAAGTCAATTCTTCACTGCACGTGTAAGGAACATTTAAAAACCAGGTTTTCTAACATAATTCAATACATGCAGCATCACCCAAATTTTGGAAACTAGACATGCTGTTCTGGTCATCTTATCCAAGAGACCTTAAACACATTAGGATACACGTCAATTTTACGCATGGGCCACTCACATAAATCTGGTACTTTATGTGAATGTGATACAATTCGGTGATACAATTTTCAGGTGTTAAAAACACTCAACAGTCGAAAATTCTTACTGTTAGTAAGGTCCTAATAGGCCACTACAAAAGATAATCCCATGAAGTCTTCTTGGTTTTGTATTCAAGAATCATGTGTCTGTAACCTAAACTGTCCATCCGCTTGTGCGTGTATATCTGCTTCATGGTTAATTATCTGTTGAATTAATTTGTAAAATAATAGTACATATTTGTATATTTATTAATATTGTCTAAATACTGTTGACTTTCATGACTGGGGATGGGTTGTTTTTTTTCTTGTCAGTTTCGCTAGAGATCTTAGAAATGCAGTGATAGAGTGCTAGCGCTATTAAATGAACAACGGAACATACAAGGGACTGATCTTGTATTGTTGGCCATGGCTTTGGGATATATGCTTTCGCACTTGCAGGCAATGAATAGTTAATAGCTTGACCCCTTATTGCTATGTTTGGATGTGCTTGTTTTCGCATTATGCGTTTAGAGGAAGCTGTTCGTTCTGCCTCAATCGAACCCTGTCGTATCTGACAAGCATTATGACAGTCAAGTGGATTAATTTTAATGAACCCTGGTGGTATTGTACCTGCTGGCGGGAAAACCGAGTGGCTGATCATCCGTCCATCGTGTTTCCCCTGACGAAGGCCATGGAGAGCTAGTTGCAAAACGTCCTGCGGGATGGGAAACGCGCTAAAATAGGCAAACATATCTCTTCGGGCAACCGCTCTGTTCGTCGCCACCTAGGAGACTTGTCACTAACGCAGACTGGAGAGAAACCCACCAGCTTTGCTACAGAGAGAAAAGCCTTTCTGAACGCGGTGCAATGATGGTTCCCCTTCCGGCATCTAGCTTTACGCGGAAAGTCATTCACGGCACACTGAGCCGTTATATAAGGACTTCAGTTTTTCGACTCTAACAACGGCTTGAGGCAGGTTTCCAGTACTTTTCGCCTTTTATTCAGTTTTTGTTGCAATTCTATCAGCGCTAAACCGCATAGTGTCACAGCTAAGTAAACCGTGTAGGGCATCTCAACAATTGAAAGACAACTATTTTTCTTAATTAAGGTCTGGTCTGGAAGAGAATTAAGTAAATAATTAGAAAGCCTGCTGGCTAATTTTACACCACCAATGACTTGCCCTGTTTTGCAACGTTACACAGCGTTTAAAAATACTGAAGTGACCTGGCTAATAGTTGGAAGCAGTGGGAATTACTTTGAAATAAGTTAAACAGTTTATAAAGTAGTTTTAACACCAATCAAATACTGAAGATCGTATCTTCTTGGCAGCTCACTTTGATTCATCCACATGCTCATATGCTACAGTTTACCTATAGATTGTATTGTAAGCTTCGTGCTAAATAGTTAACTACATGATATTAGTTATATACAAATTGTGTAGTAGTCACAAAACTGATGGCAAATGACTCAATCAATCTTTATAAACGAGATTTTGAACAAATAGTCCAATTCGAATGTCTGATAAAATAACTGATAACATAACGAGATATATGGATAACAACCTCTGTTTATTTGAAAGCGACGTTTCGGTACAGATACTATTCCCGCTTTCAAGCATAATGAACAAATTACAGCAATTCTACTTTTTTGCTCGCTATAATCCCTATATGTTGACGCTATTCACTTTAGTTGCTGTGGTTTGTTCATTATGCTTGATAACGGTATTAGTATCTATACCGAAACGCCGCTTCCAAATAAACAGAAGTTGTTATCCATATATCTCATTATGTTATCCAACTCAACTTCTAAAAGCCTCTGAAAGATGTTAAAATTACCGATGTTATTTAATAGCATAGTTTAGGATTAGTTCTCAACTTCACCTATATCTTTGGCAAATAATGCATTAAATTTCATCACGCGACAAGGAGAAAACTGAACATCCCCCCAAATATAATAAAACATTCAAAGGACGTCATATAACTGCCAGCGTCAAAGAATAGAAATTATACTATACAGGTAAAGCCACATCACTCTCTACTGAGCGACTATTAACAATATTGTTCTGCCTTGGGCTACGTAAGCAATAAACAATATGGAACACGAAGCAGGTCGGATAGTGCACGAACAGTGTTACCATTATAAAGCCTAAGTAAGATATAATCTGTGTATGTGTTATAACGTTATACATACATTTGATCATTCAACGGAGCAGCCTCTTGAAATGGCTAAAGTTCTAAATATGCATCTCCTTTCACTACTCATACTGAGAGACGCATCACATTGCCAATATTGCTTACTTTTGTTCATTGCAATGGCATGATGGTGACAAAGTGTTACTCGTCCGGCTGTAGTTAGCAGAAAACATATTTCAAGGAAGTTTTGTATTTTTCTTTATTTGAAATCTTACGAGAAAGAAAGAAAGTCTATCAAAGTGAAAATATAATTCGGAATAATACATACGTTTGTATTACGTGTAGACCTGGTAATGTTTTCTTGTTTTGAGCTGACTGTAAAACACAAATGTCCAACATTTCCGACGTACACCAAGTTTTGCATTTGTGGAGTAGATACCTGTGGATGTTACAAACATGGAAACTGACCAACACATTCTCCTTAAAAACGGGTACAGCCTAGAAATACAGAGAATGGTAGAAATGAAACAAAACCATATAGTGGAATTTAATGTTTTGAAAGTTTGTCGCTAAAATTTTGTTTCAGCGATGAATCTGATGACGTCCGCTGCCCAACTAGATAATACGTTGCAAAGATAGTTTTACTAAAGACTGTCGAAGCGTGTTGAACTTGATGAAAAGTGGACCGGGAGTAATTTAGCTACGATAATGCGTGTTCGATCACAAGTAGTGATCAAGTCATTTTAATTTTCCCCTGCTACCCTTGGCCGGGACGATCTCAGCTTAGATTAATGTAATTTTAAGGTAGCGAAGACGTTGGGTCGGGTCGAAGATGAAGTAGACGCTGATGGAACCGGGGTTAAATGTACATGTCGTCGGCTGAAATTTGCGGGCTAGCCGATTCTCTCTGGTATACCTTGGGGCCAAAATTTTGTCACTTCTTGTCCTAGAAAATCATTTCTATCTTCTCTAGTCGATAGCGAAGGTTTTGCAAAGTCGTCTCACTCCGTGGCCACTAATTTCCCTCGAATCGGGCGGACAATACGGGCATTTTCTTTAATAATCCCTACCCTCCACTCTAGCTAGGCATAAAACCGTCATTTTCTCTCGCCTTCTCTTGTCCATATCCTATAAGATTGGTCTCTAAGTCAGCCATGCCCTGAAGGTAACGTGCGCCGAGGAAAAACGCCCGAAATTCTCGAGGCAGTGTTCTGCTGGGAAGTAGCAATTTAGGCCGATTTCATATTTTCTGTGTACGGCTAGCTTTTCCGGGTCGTTTTTAAACTCTGTCTCGGTACAGAGGGGTTAATGACAAGTATTTCGAACTCTGCCAGACAACAAACAATACGAGATAATACAAAATAATATCTGTGTTTCAAACTGTATTTAAGTTTCATGCCTCCAACAATGTTCTAGGCCTTCGTTTATGCTAACCTGGTCTTCTATCATGATGTTTAATGGAGAGTCGACTGTGTTATTATCCACTGCCTATGAACTATGGCTCTCGTACAGGCCATCTGGACGAAGTCCTGGTCAGAAGGTTCCGCGCATTGCATCTGGCAGCCCTTCGTATTAACTTGTAATTGATAGGTCACTGACTGAAGTCTAGGCTGGCTGTTTGTTCTTGTACCACTTGACAATGTCCTGGCTGAACCGAGGTAGCGCTCCTAACACACCATGGGGGTGCGCTTTTGACACCAGGGTCCTTCAGCAGAAATAGTACTGGCTGAAGTGGTAATTACATGGCCTTCTGATTATATGTTTATGGTGGTGAGTGGTGGCGAATTGTAAGATACCTTTCAGCACCCTTAACGACGTTTTGACATTAGACCAAATGTGACACGAAGCTGTATGATCTGAATTTAGTATACTTGACATACCAGGTTTCGATCTGAGGCCATCCGCATGCTTAACTGCATGGCAATGTAAAGAGCGGATGCCAGATGCATGCATGCTGACATGAACACAATCATTATAGTTCCACTGACTTGATTATAATAAATTTATGTGACAAATGTGATAAGTGTTCTTCTTTGTGTTTCCATGAAAGGCTATTCCTGACAATTCCCGAATTCAATGATATGTATACAACTTAAGGAGGGGAAATTTATAAACTGGAGTTGAATGGATCTCATAATTGAAAGGACGTATTTTTGTTTACTTCAGCACAAGCTTACTATTATGAAATATGTAGTACATTAGCTAGATATACACGTTTACAGTTTTGGTAAGTATAAAAATATAAGCTAAGAACTGGATGCAAACGTGACCTCTGGCATTCGTGTAACACTCGTATATCACAAAGAGGCGTTCCAAGTCATAAGACACATTTTCAGAATCTCCTTTCCATTTTCTATCTCGTCCGTTCATAAACAGGAGACTCCTTTATTTCCGATTTAATTGGTGTAAACATTTTGAAACTGTCAGCCATGGTATTTTATAACATAGTCAGATAAGTATTGGTCGATCAGGCGTCATTCCATATACTGTCTAGGTGGTGCATAATTGACCTGCTGGCTTTAGCACTAGGTGGATAAAACGTCGAAGGATACACTGTCATGGTAGGAACGAAATTCTATTTACAAACCTCGTTAATCTCGAAATAAGGAATCTGTCAAGCGTAAATTTTAAGTCAGCTGTATTTACAACTCCAAAATCTGATAAAAAAAAATCATAAGCCATTTTCCATACTAAGTTTTATCCAGCAAAGTACCGATACGCCGATGAACGTCAACACTCTTGCTGCCAGTATAAAAAAAAAGAATATTGGTTGAACAATAAAGTTTGTCAACCTAAATTTTACTCCGTTTAGTCTCTGTGGCGTGGATGCCTACATATTTGTGTTGAGGATGAGTGTAAGGGGTTTGAGGATAGACTCGGGATTATCATACTCTCAAAATCTCAAAAACACTTAAAGAAATAAATACTCTTTTTTGCAATGGCGATGACAACCTCTATATTGCTGGAGGGCAGCTCTGTCGAGGTGAATATTTTTCCTTAGCTTGGATTGGCGTCTAACGCAGGTGACTCGATACTATCTAGTTACAATCCCTTCCCTCTCCCTCCGCTCGCCAATTCATCATCAAGCCAAGAAACTACCCCGGGGCAAAAATCAGAGCGTGTACCGTGCATTTCCTAATTCAACAGGGCGAATCTCCCTCAACAAAGCTGTCTTCCTCTGTCTAAGATTGATCTCCAAACTTGTATACCATCCAGCCGTTTTCTCCTCTATTTTGATCTTGATATTCTAGTGGTATAATTACTGTGCGTATGTATACTTTCACGAAAAGTGCATTTCTTCCTGTAGATAAGATTGTGAAACATGACCTCGGAATCATGAAGTTCCAGTGGCTGGTTTAACGAATCATCTGACAAATATGTCTAGTCATAATTGTTCCAACATTATGTGCCACCTCTGTTTATGCTTAGTGTATAGGTATTTCTGATCATTGATGTAAACATTATTCGGCAAATGTCATAGCTATACGAAATCTAGTCCCTCAAAATAAAACCCATGTCACTGAAAGAATATTTTTTATCATAAATATATGGATTGTTGTCGACTGCAGTTACTTTCATAAGTTGGAATGATTTTCTGTAAAGAAAACATGCAAGACATGTGCAAACCATGACGTTTCCAGTGTTTCAGAGGTTCGGTATCACGTCATGAAAGGTCACGAGAATATGTGGTGACGTCATTGTTATTTTCGTAGAGAGGACATATATGGAGATAGCCGGTTTCATGCAAGTTGAAAACATTAAGCCTTTTAATGTTTCTGAGGGGAAAATGCGTTGCTTTAAAACAAAGTATGCTTGAATCAGGAAAGTGGCATTGCTTATCCTTTGTTGTATAGTTTTTCTTGAAGATATGTTTTTCTCGTTCTTGATCACTGGGTACATTTTGGAAAAGTCATCTTCTTCAGTTCAAGTTACCTATGAAACCTTGTTTCAAACAAAGTGAGAGGTCACAACACTTGATTGCCTAATAGTTAGAGCGTTTTCCTCGAAGTCGGGATACTTTTGAACATCATTAACATTGTAGATTGTACTATTTCTTGGTCGGGTAATAGCAAAGACGTAAAAATAGTACCTTCCGCTGCCTGGCTTGGCACTCAGCAAACCAAGGAGCAAGGAAACAGGATTAGTTGGCTCGGTGTCAGTGTAATGTCAGTGGGCGGGATGTCATGTCCTCTCTCGATTTGATACTTCAGTGACGGTCCTGTCAACAGAAGCTACAGTATATTTGTACACACATGACACCTCGTGGTCATTTGACAGGGAAACGGATAAGGATGGCGTATAATTCCAGGTATACATACATACATGTACATAAGTAATCTGATAGCATCTAGTGGGCAACACTTTTTTTAATTGTACTATGTTGAAAGTCAAGCGGGATGTTGACCACATGATTTTATCCAATATCTCTCTAGTCAACAATCTACTTATATACAGGACATAAGAATGATTATTATAATTTAATTAATTATACTTTTACCTCGAGATATTGAGATAAATTCTGTTTACGTTTCAAGTGCTTTTTATCGAGGATTTATACCAGAAATTAGTTATTGTTCAAATCAACAAGAACAAATATTTCAAACATTAAAACTATCACATCATTTCAACCTGACTAGAGTTATATTCCATGGTTTTCCGTGGGGTAAGGGTATACTGAAATTAGCTTGAAAGTATGTATTCTTTTAATGTTGTTGTCTGCAGGCTTGCGGTGGTTGTTCTGTACACAAGGGAGTTCGGACAAGAGTGGGATGTGAGGTCAGGCCAGACACGAACATACAGCCGGGGGAGATGTTAGCATCAATTATCATATTGGTTCTCTAATAACTTGTGCACTATCATCAGACTAAGCATCTTAATGGTATTAATTGGGTCAAAAAACTGACATATTTGGGACTGGAGAGTGATTGAGTTTTATGCTGTGAAAATTAACATGTTGCCCGCCTGTGTAGTGCAATAAATAACAGGGCATCCTGAGTTACAGCCAGACAACATTCAAGATACCAATCAAACATTATTATGTACCATTTAACTCTGAGGCAGACGTCATGTTAGTCTGTGTGGCGACAAGCCGAAATATACACTGTCATTCAAACATAGTTATTAATTTACTCACCGAGTTGTTTTCACTAGTGGGAGTGGATATACAGTTTGATTGTGCATAGGACTATATAGTATAAAGGACTCAGTAGCATACATATCCAGTTTAGCGATGACCTCTTCAAACCATCTACAGTCATGTGTTTTCTAAATCTTCAGGACACAAAAAATAGAACGAAGATCAAACAAAGCATGTAATATTGGACACTATATCTGTAGTGAAAATACTGAATATAAAAATTAAAAGATAAATACAGAAAAAGCTAAAGTGCATGGGTTAAATCCTAGCACCGATCCTATTATTTCGCTTAGGATATTGAGTTACAAGTTATACGGACTTCATACATCTAGTTTTAGTTAGCAATGTAGTTCGTATGATGTATTGCATATAATGGTATGTATTATATTAAGGGAATACTGACGGGCTATACCATTAAAAATATACAAAAATAATTTAATAGATGAGGTCGAGTATTTTACAGAACATTCAATTTAAACTGAGCAGTCTGTGTCTCAATACGTTTAGTTTTACTCTGCGTGTACAACAAAGAGTCTAGATAAGATAAAGTTCATATTGTAGGCTTTATTACAGAGTTTCAACGAATATGGTGTTATCTACGTTGTTAGTCGTTGTACGGTTTTCGCCCGAAAAAAATACGGAAAATAATCACAGTGTGAAGACAGTTTTATCTGACATGTTTACTCTGAGTAATAACAATACATAAATTGTTTTATCAGGGAGACGTGTGCAGTCGATGTTCTCTATTGATCCTTGACTTCTGATGGATATAAATACCACCCGATAAATCAATTCGCAGCAAGCTACAAGGGTCAGGATGACATACGTCAATATTCATAATATCGTCACGCACCTGCAACCTCTACATCACTCTGCACGTGCACAGAGAGCGCAAATACAGTACCAATTACAAACCACAACTATGCATTTGAACACTATCATCATATTTCTGTTTTGACAGTTTTTTCATTACTTTTTGATATTTTCACAATAGTTTCATAAGCCTGTGCAGATTTTCCCGTACAGGTGTGCTGATAAGAGCAAGGCAGTGTACTTTGTTGTGCCAGGTGAGCTAATTAAATAATGATACTAAAGACAAAGAATATATCTACTGACGTATTTTTATCTTACTGATCTAAGGCGATTATTGGTGGGATCTTAAATGTTATGGAAGATGAAGACCGCATATAGGTGGTCTTGCACAGTGCCATAAATTAAACTCTTATTTCCCTGTTGGTCTTTTGTCAGGAAGAAAATAGAGTTAAAAAAAAACCCATAACATGTCATGTCCTTTTTAATTATGTGGTGATTGTTATTTCTGTCTCTGCAGACTCATATGTCACGTGCTTGATAGCTCGAGCGATACAAGAGGAAACGAAAACAAAACAATATTTTGCTCTCTAAGACTCGCATCGCTAGGTTGGATGAGTTGACAAGTCTGTTTGAATTTATGTTCCAATTTCATGACAGTAAATTAAATTGTCTTGCATAATATTAATGTTTGTTTCTCATTCAACAATCTTAAGCAGAGCGACCTGTGATGACCTATGTTATTCCATTTAAAGCGATGCTTGAGATCATATCAAAATGTAATTCGAGAAAAAGCAACAATTTTTCGTTGAGATGGTCGTGGTGTAGTTCATGTAGAGAAATGACAGGCAGTTCTATTGAGTGCTGTCAAAAGTGAAATGAGTAATTATTGTAGAGAATCGCGTGTGGTCTTTGGCTTGTTTATGCATGGCGGTTGAGTTAGTCACAGGTCAGTGCTCACCCGACACACCTCCTTTGGAAGCCTGTATACAGCATCTCTTCACCCATCCTCTCATATCTATTTGACTCTGTCTACTACAATACAATCTCGCCCCAGCGGGCAACTTGCGTCAAGCCAGTCGCATGTCAGCATTTTGCCAGCAAAAGCCCCAAAAGTAGTTTATTTTTCTTAAATTAAGGGATATCTTCTGTCTGACCAATGCAGACGTAAAGCGAAGTGGCATATAAGACAGAGAAATTTAAGAACAAATAAAACCCATGCTTTTATCAAGCTTTGCAGCTAGCTGCCCGTGAAGTATTTCCGCCTGTCATTAGAGCTTCACCTGTCTGCTTACATTTAGACTGGGGCGAACGACACGGCCGGTATATAACTGCACTCGCTTGAATATATAAATAGTCACTTTCATATCATATTCTCGAGGGCAAAAATTGTAACAACACGAGACATACTAGTATACACTGCAAATTTCATCCCCTCTTAAACATGATCAAAGGCATAATGTGTATTATCTAGTGTTAGGACTTAAAGTGTCCTTTATAGCATAATATTTTTAAGCCCATGTAATTGTATTGATTTATTTAATTATTTGATTCATTCGAGTTTTATGCCGCCCTGAAAAATATTTCACTTGCACGACGGCGGCCAGCATTACGATGAGGAAACCAGGCAGAGGCATGTACCATGTACGACCACCGGTAGTATTGTAGCCACTGTTGGCTAACTGTTGCCCAACTAACCATTATACTTAGGGCTTCATATAATACATAATGCTGCGGCACATAATAACCTTTTACCCTGGCAAACGTCAGTAATGCTATCACTACCAAGGAATATATCGATCTATTGGCTGATTATTTGGTTGATTAATGCTTAACATCGTACTCATGGTGCTTTTACTTACATGGTGGCCGTCCGGTTTATGGATGGAAGAAAAATGAGTAATCCAAAGCTTGCCAGTAGCCTGACAAAGCGCCTGTTGAAATCCGAATAGGAGTTTATGGAATCAAAAAGTTATCCAACCCTGAAAGTCTCACTAAAGCCTGTAGTTGGCTGTACTTGATGTATCTCAGACTTCAATATCTTATTCAAGCCTTAAACGTGATGATCATATATGCAAAAGTAAATAAGAATATGACAGTCTTGATATGTTGCCATTTGACCCTGAGGTTAAGGTCTACCTGCTGTGATTGCTGTGTATCTGTTGTTTCATATCTAATGTCGTGAGTATTTTAGTGAAGCAGCACACTGATTACAACAGTATATCAGGAAAATGCAGGAAAATACATCATGAGAGGAAACTTTTGTTGTAAAAAAATTTCATAGGTCCGTCGCATACTACAGTTATGACAAGCATACCAAAAAAATAAAAAATGTCAAAAAACTCAGCGATGCAAAGAACTGATAGGTTCAAATATAACGATTCGCTAAGAGTTTCCGAAAAAAATCTGTGTTAATATTCAACGGAATTCAAAAACAATGCTGAAATGATGCCTTTAAAATGCAATGCATGAAAATGAAATGTAATGAATTTATTTATTTATTTATTTTAGGGTATGCAAGTATTTTTCACAGTTACACCAGTGGGCAGGTTGATTGGTGCTAAAAATTGGCCTAAACCACTTCTCTTGGGCAGGCTCTACTGCATGACTTTGCAGATAAATGAGCGAGCGCTGGATTCGATCATTTAACGTCATTTAGCCGATCTGACATGCTTAAAAAAGTATTGCTCACTGTATTCATATGTATCGTATGGCCATCACCAGATTTACTGCAGTTGTACGTTGTCTTGTTTTATCGGAAACAATCGCATTTGTATCGCTCCATTATGTTGTTTCGATGTAGGAGATACCGTTAATTTATCTAAAGTAGTCAACCACAGATAAGTATCTCGACTTTGACCTGCTATTATTCATGCGCATGAGCTAGTTTTTCGAATGGACTATATCAGTGTACTGGTAAATGCAAACTCATTCCATGGTATAATCGCGATTCTTGTGGCTTCTAGCAAGACATTTATATAATAAACACATAAGACGGTCTAATACATAATATATATGTTTACTTTTGCTATATGATTTATCTATTAATTAGATGTGATAGATGATTGGTTTTTACCTCATGTAGTAAAGAAGTTCCCAAGCGTTGTCGTATAAAGATGTAGCCTTAGTGGATTTAAACTTATTCCACCTCCTCTCGGATATGTCAAAATACCACCCCATACACTCTACTGAATGAACTACCTCATACAAGGACCTGTTTCGTGTGATAAATTTCCACAGCAATCTCATAAAATGAGACATAGGTGTTTTGAACAGATACAGCAAGCTGAACGAAGTAGTTGATTACATGCAATTTTAATGATATATAAGAAAGCACAGAATCATAAATGTAATTTCTTCTTCACCAAAGCCGTGTCGTAATAAGAAAACCGCACATCGCAAGACTGAAATTTATTAATTTCTTTCCTACAGCATGTATGAACAATTCGTGCTCCAACTGTGGCAATGAAAATCAGACGAAGTCCTTCAGAATTGGCATAATCAGAAATGTACCATCAACACGTATGCAGATGATAGGGCACAGGATCTTTCTGCTCGTTGTTTACCGCCATACATTCGTGTAGGACACCCGAGTGCCCGAAGTAAACCACCGACCTTCGTCAACTTATGTTGGCAAATTTACCCGTATTTACCCGAAGGTCTCCTTCGAGGGCAATAGCCGACAAAGCCCCCAAAGCAATAGCGGCAGAAGCAGCAAAATAATTCTGCAGTAAAGTGGTACAATTCTTGCAGGTCGCAAAAACAAGTGTTAAAACTTAACTTCTTGGGCAATAATAAACCACGCAATATAAAAGACAACAGCAAGGAGATTACATCCAGCGCAACGACGACAGTGTGACAATTGGCAAATGCTAACAGGTAACCAGTACAATTCGGCCTACTTCCAATTTCCCTCAGTCAGCATTTATTCGAACTGCTCATTTAAATGTTTAAATAGTAGCAACCTATATACTTACAGTAATATCGTGTCTTAAGCAGGATTATAATGCACCACCTACATGTAGCAGCAGCGTTTTGGCAATGCCTGTGTTCCAGCCCATGATGGTATAGCATCAGTGTGGCAGAAAAAGCTGTGATAGCTGTGTATTAACATTAGGTCATTACGTCACACTCTATGTAAGTAGGGAATCATAACCATATATCGCACTGAATATTTTACGATATTAAAATGTCATAAAACTAATTTTATCACAAAGCTCTGTATGATGAATTATAGTAACTGTTCTTTGAAATGAGGCGAAGGAATGACCTTTAACTTTCTTTGTACAAAGCCAATGTACAAGAAACTATAAAAACAAACTTATATCGAAATAAAGAAGATTCCATTGAAAACCGGTACAAAAGCATAGTATTTCAAAACACTGAGAATAATTTATACGATAATTATAACTTGATAACGATAGCTTGAAAAGTGCATGCTTTGCTGTATAAAAACAGTAGGATTATTCACGGAATGATTGGTTGAATGCTCAAATGTCATTTGTGTTTTTATGAGGAAATTTTATGACACCACAACACAATTTCCGGATTATGCCTTATTTCTTCTCTGAACTGCTGACCTTAAGTTAGTGGCAACGCATTGAAATGGGCTCAATCACATTTTCTCCATCATGGCCGATCTTTTTTCTCTTCACAAAGCTACCTCTTTTCAGAGTTTGAAATGTTTTGAGACAGTCCAGGCACGTGACTTAATAACGCATGGCTTTGTTCTCCTGTGATTGTCTTTGATAGACTTGTCTAGCTCTTCAAGGTGAAGGGATGCGATGTTCGAGTTTTCGTAGTAAATGTCTCTATTTTCCTGATTATAACTGCGAGCCCCTCTAGGCCCATACCAATCGTATATCTTATTTATGTCGGAATTGCTAATGATTATTTCTCTCTGTTACACACTTTGATATACATCTTGGTCCGTTCATCAGAAGACGGGCAATTTCGAGTAAGTACGCACGCTTTCGTCTGTAATGCGTTTTTACTAATCAAAGAAAATCGGTAGATAGCTTACAGCTACTCTCAGGTCACGTGTCAACCTGTGATGTGAATTGGCGATAAGCTATCAGATCGTAGAGTTAGACACTGATGAAAGTTTTCCCTAATTTACCGCTATCAAGGAGGCTCGGGTTAATCAGTGTGCCCCAAGCGGGGAAAAAATGGCGTGTCCCCACCCTTCCCATATATATACACACATGGGCACTCTGGATATAGACAGCTTGCGACCAGCCCTCGATTTTCCGAACGATCTCTGTGCTTTTATTTCTTCCGCCAGGGCAAGAAAATATTAGACATAGCTTCGTGCACGTAGCCCCTAGCATCAAGCTAATTGGATTGAACATTTTGAGCACGAGAAAATTACCAATGCAGACATACGTTTAAAAGAACGCAGGCTGGCGCTCAGAAATAACAAGGCAAGTTTGGTGGTTATACCTGCGAGCTATTGCAGATTGGAGGGAATGGTAGGAAGCTTTTCCCGGTCTCATCAGAAATTTAATTCAAAATCATTAAATATTTCATTTCATGTTTTATTGGTTCTTCTAATCTTTGTTGTGGCTAGCGGCAAGTTTTAACCTTGCCTTGGTACATTAACTCGAATGTCGCCCGTCCCCAACTGTCATTTCGGTCTGTCCGCTACCCAAGGGACCCACATGGCAGATTCTTCGTGCGGTGGTACAAGGATCAATCATATCATTGTGATATCATTGTGCAACTGCATATAATTGACAGTGACGAAGAAAATCGACAAATGAGATCGGATGTGCTAAAACTACAGTATATATGGCCAACCTGAACAATGCCTGTATATTGATACACCTTAAAGCTTTCTAAATATAAAAAAGTAACAAATTTTTTTCTTTGATCTGCAGACAAAATAAAGGTGACTGAGAGTCTAGTGAAACAACCGAATTCCAGGGTCTTCTTCATTTATTGTGTAAGATGATGAATACAATATTGCACGGAACAACAGAAACTATAAGATAAATGAAAGATGAATGAATTCAACAAGAAGTGATCGTGTCGGTTTGCTATAAGTCGATGTACAACGGATGCGATACGGTAGGCTCATTCTGATGCAAATATATCATTCTCGTAGTACGAGTTTCTGCTTACATTTGTCACGAACAATCTTTTTCCAACGTGAATGAGATATAATTCCGAAAATAACCTCAATTTACCATTTTTTGTAAAAGACAATAATTTATCTATTAGAACATAGAACTTTTTCCAGCATTTAGTCATAATCGTTAATTTGCTGCTGTTATAAGGATACTTCCGTGGGATGTACACTACACGACGGTGTTAGTTTGCAGCAATTAAAAGGATGGATACTTTTTAAATCAACTGCATAAACTAAATAAAATCCTTAGCAAATACTTTAGTAATCTAGTTTATCAGCATGAGAAATGCGGTATAGCAAAGTAACATTCGTTACGTTCATTTTACCGCCCATCCTGGTTGTAGTTGTCTCCTACTGTGCATAGAAGAGTATTTATGTTTTCTCAATTTGTGGTCATGCGTCGGTATTTTGATACGCGCGCATGTGTGCAATGAACTGCCATACAGTTCACAATAATAACCGTTAGCCAATGCCCATGGCCAGAAAACAAGTACAGAGCAGAACGAGCGATGTAAATATTTAGATTGAAACATATCTAAAGTCACCCGGAGCAGAAATCCATTCAATGAGAGAGTTGTTTCCAAACATCCGAGGGTTTCGGCGAAAGTCGCACTGGGTCGCGCGCGTGCCATCTCCGTGCGCCGGATTTACCGAGCAGACGACAGTCATCATCAGCCGCTATCTACACAACAACACGTGCGATAAATTCAACCTTTGACCTACCCAAACGCACAACAAATTTAACACTTCCATGCTCTCTAACAACCTTGGGTGGTAAAGTAGTAATAAAGGTCATGGCAAACTGCTTCGTAAATTTCAGTATCAGTAAATCCAAACATCATGGCGATTATTCCGTTGTTCTTTCTTTCCACATAATCTGTTGGAAATGTTTACTTGGTGAGCAGTGCTTGTAATACTTTGTAACGATTTAATTCTAACTTCGTTAGAAGTAGCTAAACGTCAGTGTCTGAGGTTAATTGTTTCAAATGTTTAATGTTTTAAAGTATTAATGGACATTTTTTCCAGTAATAAATTATTTTTGACAAAGATTTTTTTCTGTCAGATTGTTAAACAAAACTCTACATAGCATGTTTACACACAAGATAAATACGATAGCTTAAAGATATACCTGAAATGTAGTAGTTATGTTTTCTTTTGTAATTCAGATTGTGAAACTCACAAGAAGAATGAGATGGACTGATTGTTATCATAGATTCACACTGTTCGCGATCAACTTAGACGTCGGTGTTCGACTGTATTTATATGTTTATCTCTCTACAAGTTACAATAACAGAGCCCTTAAAAACAAAATTCCATGTACGGTTCTGTTGTGTTTTTTATTCTGTATTTTGTTTGTTTTCATTTTGTGTGTGTCGGGTGTTTTGTACTTTATATACATCTTTTTATATCTCAGAGCAATTAATAAAAAGATCGACGCAATGAGATATATTTCAGCAATAAAGTGTGTGTTTCTATAATCACCGTGAGACCTTCGGGCTACAAAAGTGTGGCATACCTTTGACGTTTTCACTCAAAGAATATCCTTTAGATAAAACACACGAAATAACTGAGGCCAATCAAACGCCTTTAAACAATACGTCTGGCAATTATACAAACAACGATAAAATGTCATCCTGATTTTTATTTGTTGTATACAAATGTTATTTTTACTCTGACGTTGTCTGTGAGATTTGACAGGTTGTCTTTTGACGTTTTCTTCATTGTTTGGTGTTTTCAAGTGTTTTTAAACAAAAGCACTCACTTCAGACTTAAAAAAAACCCCAAAAATACAAATTATAAATACCAGTGAAAAGTTCTACAACATATTTAAGGCGCATTTGAAAACTTGTGAAGACTGAAGGTGTAATGAGTATTGAATGAAAGAATACATATCACGCCGACTCGATTTATTTTCCAGCTTCAAAACTGCATTCTTTGGATAAGTCCATGTATCCAACACACTCACATGTTTTAGCGTGTTTTATATTATAATTGCCATGTTATAATTTATTGTAGAAGGCATAGATTTTACCCAAATTGTACATAAAATTTGAGACGAACAGTTTATGAAAACGATTCATTTTAATAATTCTTTGCAAAGAAAAATGGACTAGCAATACTTTAACATTAATACTACTTCTTTAAATATGCTAGTCCCGTCTCAGTCAAAATAAAAAAAGTCCAAACAAATGAAAGTCATTCAAGGTCATAAGGCCATTGTTTCTCGCCACAGGCACACTGAAGATTGTCTCTTGCCACGGGACATTTTACAATGCAATAGAATGCAACCGTTAGGTCATAATATCATTACTTAATTTGGACGTCTCTTAATTTGGCAACAACCTTTCGATTGAGTTTTATTTCACGTGGAGATAATTGCAGTCTGTGCATATTCTGGACGATTCATTAAAATTGCTTGCAAGATTTTTAGAAAAACACCACCGCCCGGATTGTTCTTCAGGCAATCTTTGTGGTGTAGACAAAAATAGGAGTGGCTTACAAAAGCGAACAAAGGACTAAGGGGAAGATCTGTTTTCTAGCTGCGAGCCATGAGGCCTAACGAAGTTTCACACACCTAATTAAATGGCTCCTGGAGGGACTACGACTCTACCAATTCTCCTGGATTCCTGGTTTTAGTCTGGTTAATGCATTCTCGGCGACTTGGTTCTATTCAGCAGCTAGACCAACCTGTGCATTAAGGCATAAGAGTACTTTTGGATGGACCGGAAGTGTCGTCTAACAAGTGAAACGATTCCACAAGTCTTGGCCTTTACACCTGGGAGCTATTTCCCGGTGTCTGTGACAAACTGGAAATCCATGGATAACCAAAAGAAAAGGACAACGCCTCCCAGACCGGAAGCTTTACCAGAGCCACGTGCGCCGCCTTAATGTAGGTTTCGGGTTTTACTAAACAAACCGAAACGTGTGAGCGCCTGTCCTCGTACGCCAGATGAACAGGATTCTCAGACATTCACTTTGCAAGAAATAAGAAGGGGTAGATATTACCAAACGCAGTTTCTCTGGATTTATGTTATTCGTTGTGTGGTGTTGAATGTTTCTTGGTTCATGGATAGGTTTCTCCACTTTACTATTTGTTTATTAATAAGCAATTTTGCTTTTTCTAGGTATTTTCCTTAACTAGGAAATATCTAGAACTTGAGATTCTGACACTCCAGCCGATGTTCAGACATATGTTATTGATCTAGTTATACTGTAAAATATTTGTCGTGGGAAATTCCCAACATGTCCAATTACCTTGCCTCCGCCAAGAACACAATGATATATCTGCCCCTCCATATATTTGAGACCCCCCATATTTTCCTAATGTGACAATATTTGCCAAAAACGTAATGTTCATGTCCCAATGTTTTTAAGGAAGATAAGTGAAAGACTTATTGTTTGTTATTGATCTCAGAGCCATGACTTTCAGTATCCTTCTGTTCGTGTAACTACGATATTTTGGCAAATTAACCAACCCGACAGTCCCTAATCATGAAGCATCCTGTGCGTATACAGTCACAGCATAGTCATCTCAAACGTTTAACCTAGTGTTTGATGAATAACAACTGGTCAAAATATTTACAGGTAAATGAATCATTTTTTCCATCCGGTTTTAATTTTTTTTGGTAAAAGTAGGGAAATGTTTCAGGCGTCAACACTGCTGTAAAACATAACGTAACAGAGTATTGGACATATGTGACCGTGTACACATTTCATAACAATAGGATGATTAACAGTTTTTTCAATTGACATTCAAAACCACATATTGTTTTTTAAATGTCCAAAACGATGCGCGTCGAACACGAAATGAAATTGAAGAGGACAGCTCTTGCTGGGATCAAGTGTTTAGTGTCAGATTTTTGTCAAGAATATTGCCCTCCAGTTTTCCTGTTAATGACCTTCCCAACACGTGACCTGTCAGTCGTGTCCCTAAGGCTAGGATCGAAGGGGCAGAAGCGCCCCTCCTACACCTCCATTTGCCTGACAGGTCTTTTTATATCGGCCGTAGACCCAACCGCAAACCTTCAGCTTGAGACTTTTTTTCGGCGGTACGACCGTGCCTTAATTACTGTTGCTTAGCTCCCAAAGCTGATCCTTCCAAACTTTCGAGAGCCGTTCGCGTATTGCTCTTGAAAGCTTAGTTAGACTGACCATAAATCCCCTCCTAGCCTTGTCTCGCTGAACCTCTTAATCAGTCTCAGTGGCCCAGAACGGCTCCTCGAAAGTCTGCCTTGCTATAAAACCCTGGAAAAAAGAACGAAATCTCGATTATATTAGATTTGTTTAAATTGATCAGTGCTTGACCCTGCCAACGTTCCGTGGTGAAGCGCACGGCTTGGAGCAAAGGTCAGGGCAATATTAACGTAATGTCGCTCAAATTGCTTAAAACACACAAGTTTGTCCATACCTGAGGTTAGGTTGGAGGCAATAGCAGAGCGCTGAGGCCGAACTCTTCAAATAATGCTTGACATACTCCCCTCAGTCTATGCTGAAACCCCAATTACGTCTCGTAACTCAATTGCATGGTGACTGACGCTCGCAGATCTTTAGGCGCGCTTTGTTTTAAGTGAACCTCTTGGCCCATCCATACAGTGTTCCATTCCATTTCCGGTGTCGTTTATAGATTAAAATATGTACTTTTAGGGGGCCTTGGCCTAGATAACGAAAGCCATTTTCAATTAGAAATCTGTACCGATCCAGTTTATAACAACACAATGGGATTAATAATACAGACATTGGTTTAGAAGACCACCTGACATGGTCTTAAGGGTATATCTTTAAAATAAATGAATTTAAATTGGTTGTGGTTGTATAGTAAATAGGAAACGTTTAAAATGAAAGACGAAACTTCTTCGTTCCTTCTCGTTTTCGTCGAGATACCACAGTTTGTTACATCCTATAAAGACAAATAGTAGCAGGAAATATAATTCACCTGATGAATATGTCACCTTCCTTTTACATGAAAG
Organism: Liolophura sinensis; assembly: GCF_032854445.1. Lineage (NCBI taxonomy): Eukaryota > Metazoa > Mollusca > Polyplacophora > Chitonida > Chitonidae > Liolophura > Liolophura sinensis. Next base: position 35,518,369 of record NC_088301.1, read on the forward strand.
TTACTTTGTACGATGTGTTCAGTATATAAAGTGAGTTCGAGATACGTCAGAGATTCTGGACGCTCTTACATGAGAATTATACTCACTGTAAAACTTAAGAAACTTGGAGTGAAGACGTTTGGGGGGAATAACCTTGACACAGTAGTTTTTGCAGTAATAACTCGTGACGTTGATTGAAACCTTTGCATAACACACAGGATCTAACACAGAAGCCGATTAAATGCTGCCATTTAAATGATTCATACTCTACCTTTAAATATATATATTGAATTTTCGTACAAAAATAATGTAAGCTTTTCAGGTGTTTCCTTGAGTCTTGTGTATCTAGGAATTCATAAGCAGGAAGAGATATCAACATCAGGGCGTCGGCGGTATGAGACTACGAGACAAACCATTGATGCTTCACAATTGTAACCATTTTGATGACAGATGCGCCCCCATACATTATTATTAATTCTTCCGTGTTGTAGTGTGCCTTTTCTGGAGATCTCTCGTGTAAATATATGATTAATATGCTTCGAAACGAGCAATAAAATTTAGTTACTTGACTAAATCTTACCTTGATGTACATGAATGATGTGTCGAATGACAGAAAATGAACTAGGAAATCTACTCTATGAACCAAAATCCTTAGTTTCATAGATATTAATGTTTTATAATCGAAGCAACCTTAAATCAGTACAACTGAGTGCTATCATATTCCGGCCATTCAGTTTTATGAGCTTCATAGACATGCATAGTGATGCCCCAAGGAAAACCACCACACGAATGTGGGTTGAGATGACATGACCATCGTCACGCGCTTAACTGGATAACTTATCCCTGAGGGTCATGTTACAAAAGATGTTGCATAGTTTATTAAGACGCCGGTTGCCCTCATCAATTATGGCTGAATTAAACTCTAATCAAGTCTACAACATGACCATCGGCAAATACCCAAAATACGGCTAGGGAGTTTAATATAGATCCATTTTGTACTAATTACCGATGCGTATTTTACGCCGTACTCAAGAATATTTCACTTATACGACGGCAGCCAGCATTATGGTGGGAGGAAAATGCGTATTTTAACCTGAGAACAAAAAAATCGTTTACTAAGAACTATAACGAAACACTTACATAGATACATCATTTTCTCAACACCGAGAATTATGTGTGCACGTAATGCCGCAAGACCGTTAGTGTAGAATGCACAAAAAGGAGATGAATTCAAGATATCGCTTCACAAGTAGTGTACACTTCACAGATGAAAAGTCACTTCACTGGGAGATTAACTGAAACTCGGTGGAGAATTAGCCTGGAACCAAAAAAGAAACACAAACCAATCAAAATGTCTAATTAACATGCCACGTAATGAATCTCAGTTAAGCCTCATGACTGTTTATTATATGTGAGAAGTTCACTGTGGACCATGTATTTATAAATTGTTATCATCACTGCATTGCTATCAAACATAACCATGCTTTTACCTACATGTAATTCTTTTTAAGCCATGATGCAAGGGGGAATCTAAGCCACTACTATTTAAGCATTTGTGTGACGAGTTAGAATATAACTCTAACAAGAGGCATGAGTTCACCGGTTACGTGAGTCCATTTGTCAAATATATGACTATCGACGACTCTGTAGTGTTTCTCTCCATGTATACTATTTTATACCGTGCGGTCTGTGCATTGTACTCATAGCCCAATCACTGTTTCCTCTTGTCTTTTTGGTTGCGATTGAGAATTCATGTCTTGCAAATTTAACGCCATCAACACACTTAAAAATTACGCATGGTTCCCTCGTACTGGTTTTATTTATAGTATAGCAGATCAAACTAATAAAAGTTCGTTGCTTAAAGACACTTAAATGAAGATATGAAGTGGATATACTTACTGGTGGTTGTCATGCTAGTGCAGCACAATCATCCAGAAACTCTCACCTATGTTACACCTATGTGAGTTCAAATCCTGCTGATGCTGACTTCTTCTCCAGTGGTACGTGAGGAAGTATTCCAGCAACTTGATGATGACCGTGGGATTCCCCCGGGCTCTGTCTGGTTTCCCGCCACGATAATGCTGACCTTCGTCGTATAAGTGAAATATTCTATAGTACGGCGTAAAACGTCAATTAAATAAAGAAATAAAATGAATGCGATAGGACTATATCGGTGATGAAAAATGTATAACTTACGACACAAAAGTCAACATGCATGTACCATGCAGTGAACGTCATTCTTCGTTTATATATGCAGTTACTTCTTTCTTCCACATACGATACGCGGAATTACTGTATAAGCTAATTATAAGCTATGACCTATTTTTTGTTTTCAAAAATTGGCTTCAGTACACCATAAATAATGACGACTTAAACCAGTTCTAAAAGTAAAAAGTCCAGAACGCCGAGTGTCATTTGATTCCGCCCATGTACTCAGTAATTCAATTACTTATATGACTTCCAAAAAATTATATAACACATTTTGGTACAGAAGTGTGTATTTTCTTGATATGCCAGTCCCTGAGGCACAGTCTGCAATTCCCCGACTAAACAATGAGAGAAAGGAAAGGATTTTTGAGATTTTAAACCAAAAAAGGCTCAGATCGGCCCTTTGGGTAAATGGATATCAATTCTCACCATGAGAGTCCTTTTTGACAGACATGTTTTCCTCACAGAACTCATGAACAAGGCTTACACTCTCATTTTAATTTCCATTCGAGAATAAGTTGGCTGGTTCTTTGTTTATGGCGATGTCACTAGTGTTATGAAGATATCATATTTGCCTAATGATTACTGTTACCGGTGCATTAACGCAGCAAACGTAATGACAGTCCACCATCTTTGGAGGCGTCATATCAAAGCACCGCCCCGGGGGTCTGGCCTGCTTCCACGGCAATGAAGTTTGATGTTCATCAAGAGACAGTGGCAGGCGTGCTTTATGACAAAGCCCAGCTATTTGAAGATGTTACATAGACGATAGAAATGTTCCCTGTGATATTGGTGCTCAACCTTTTCGTCTGTGTTTCAGCAACAACAATCTCCCATGAATATTCTCCACCACACCGACCCCCCCTGTGGTTCATATCACTGCTGATGTGGTCTGCCAAAGAACTTGTTGGTGAGAAATTTCTATAGGCTTAACAATTGATAATTAATACAGATAATGTATCTTTCACGTTCTTCTAAAACAAAACAAAGAAATGAAAAAATCAAATCCACAAATTGTGCATGGCCAATCAAGACTACTTTATTTTGATCAGGTGTGGACACGAGTCACGTGACTAGTACACTTATGTGATATGGGTCTCCATGCCTTTTGGTGGGGTAGTGGGGTGTGCTCCGAGGATCAGCCGTATTCGCACGATCACTGGAATGTTTCTTTAACATCCTACTTTCCAAATCACCCCAAGCAAGAATTCTTCGCCTCAGCGAATCAACCAATGATCCCTAGAACAGCTTCCTGATTTTGTTTTCTGAATTTTGGCAATCGCAAAGGACTACAGAACCCGGTCCGCGTGTAATCAGCACATTCGCTGTTTCTTTCTACTATGGTTTGAGATTTGATTTTTTCCCTTATCATGGCGACCTTGTTACATGGTCTTAAGATCCCTTTGGAGTGATGCACAGAAGTGCACGTGGCACCAAGGTGATATAGCGGCAGCCCGCGGGCTGTTGTGGAGATGGTTAAAAAACTATGGCGGGCTCATCAGCAACGCCATTGCGCTTCCACAAGATGAAAAATGTTCTGATTATCGCTCTATCATTGGGACTCAAATTATATTATTTTCTTCTGATGTCGTCTAACTTGTCACCAAATTATTGTGCCCGAAGCAAACTGATCCTCTCGCATTTCAGCTCTCGTGTCCATACGGAAGAAAGCACCGAGACATTCTCACTTTTTTTAATAAACAAGATGGGACAATAGAGCTTATTCATGAATATAAGATGTTACGTCAACTTATACCAAAAGAACTGGCGAAATCTAACATACACTCATAAATATTTACCTATGTGTAACAGCAAACTGCCTCCTCATAATCAGGAAATCCCAAACCAGTTCACCTCATATTGATATATTCATCAAAACAGAAGTTCTGTTCCCTCTTCTTGCCACTGCTGTTATAAAACAAGCAAGCAAAGTCGCGCGTATAAATGTGGCATTAGAATAGGAAAGGAGTTCATATCGAATCTTTGGTGCGACTCTTTGAAGCCCTGTTAATTCTGATGGATGAGTTTCTCGGGATGATGGCGATAAAGGTGACTTAATGCGACACAAAGTTTCTAATTCACTTAGTTTGTCTTTCTGGCCTTGGGCTGGCGGCGGTTTTCTCGCACAGTAATCTGATGACCACTGTCAAACCCTGGACTTCCGTATTCCAGATAGGAAGATGCCATAGTGCAAATACGCCCGAGGCCATCCAAAAATATGAAATAGCTCGTTTCGTCTCTCTCCTTGCCCCACAATACCATCAACACCGTTACAGTGGAGTTGGTTGTGCGGTGAGATTCTATCCAAGGTAAAGTAATCACCTTTTAACTCGAATATTGCCAAATATTGGATTTTCCAGAGCGCGCTGGAACGACCCGCAGATAAGTCGTGACCGTAGATAGATAATTCCACGGCGAGGTGCCTGCGGGATGTCTAACCTCCTGATATATACTGCCTGTGGTACTTGTGCGACTCGGCAAGAAGAGTGATTCTGAGATTTTCAATAAAAAATTTCCTGACACATGAAGGCGAAGCCCGTTTTGTATACATATAACTTTCTAACACATGTGGAATGGCAAGGCAAGATGAAAGCTTATATATGTTAATGATAGTTATTTATACTGGTTAAGAGACGACCTGATGTAATTTTTAAACGGTGTGTACTGCCCTGCCTGTTAAACGATTTTTGTGTGAATCGCTTTACTCTTCACCAGTTAGTCACGAGTTTCCAACAACAGTTATTTTGCTTTTGAAAGCTGTTGAGCCAGCCTTTGTTCCTGTTAGTAATTCTTCTTACAACGATGATAGATAACGTGGTGAAATAATAAAGAGTTTTCTTTCAATTAGTTTTGGAAGAAGAAACGATATAACTAAAGCCAAGAGAATAATCCATCTGTTAGTAGTATTTGATACTGGACACACGCGTGCACAATCTGCTTGTTCCGTAGGCTTTATGTTGTGTGATTATCAAATACGTCACGATTTTAACATGAAGTTCCCAAACCATGATTTACTGAAACTTAACTGCACCCATAACACTTACCGATGCCGTTAAAAGCTCTAATTATACTATTACTACATCATAAAAATCAGGAGACTCATAAAACTGATATGCAATTAAAGACGTTATGAACGTTAGAGTTTTACATGATATGCCCCTAAGCTGTGAATTTAGTGGGACGGGACGAGGCCGGTTGAAATCCTTTGATGTTTCTAACGAATAAAGTGAACCATTCTTGCAATAATTGTGACACTAAAGCGATATTGGGCCACGTCGACATGCAGGATGACTGCCTTTCGATCGAAACAATGCTTTGATGGCGAAACAAAGCCATAATGTTAAAGTCAGAGGTCCATTTGATTTTCTCAAGTCTTGTCTTAGTGGTCCGTGCTTTTCTCATTGTTACAGGACAGTGCTTCATTGTAAAAGCTGTGTGTGCAACGAATAGCAATGTGTTCCGTAGTAAGTCCAAGTTTCAAAGGAGTACTGGTGCGAAGTATAGAACAAATAATCAAAATATTTGTTTTGAATACATGCAGTGTTCATGATTAAACTAGGTCTGGTTTGTATCTCAGTCAGCTTATGTCTGATATACACTCAAACTCACCCTCTATTATGTGTTACACCTAAAACACGTTATAAGGAAGTGGGTTATATAAGGAAGTTTTTGTTGTCCTATAATTCTCCATTCCAGCGACATTGTGTACATATAACGACGTGATACTTGCATTTATCCCTTTCCATTCTTCCTATCTGGTTTTGCTGAAAAACACTCTCCTTATCTGTTTTAAGTGATATCAGCTTTATGTATTTCCGCAGGTCTTCGTTGACTTAAAGGTGTTATACCTTATTTTCAGACTGCCGTCGGGTTAGTGTGTATCTCTGTTAGGACACGGTTGCCATTAAGCCCAACCGTAAGGTATATCATGTGCGTCAGCGCAACATTGCTGGAAATGACATTTGTGAGCAGGTGTAGATGTATTTCAATCGAACCTTTAGCGTCATGAATATGACTGGATTATTAAATGAATGACACGGTAGATGTTTTTATCATATCGGGACAATATATATATATATGTATGGGGGCGCTCCGACATGAACAGTGTCTATGATATACTGGCTCTATGCGCTAGTGATAAATACAGGTGGGCTAAGGCGGGCACAGTATTCAGCATTCCTACAGTAATACAGTTACTAGATGAAACTATGACGTCAGAAACATTTAAGATTTGTAAACGACCTCGGTTTAGACAGGGGAATAAACTAGTTTAATTGTACTTTGCTTCGTTTTGTAAAGTAAAATATAGAATACAGACGATTTGCCACTAGTAGTTCGCACAATAGGTCCCACCGCTGGAATACAACTGGCTTCACCTGTTCAGTGTTTTTAATAATAACGTACCAGAATTTGTTTTTCTTATCAGCAAACTAAATTGTTGAGTCTTGTCCCTCCAAAAAAAACCCTAAACAAACCTTAACCAGGCACTAAAACAAGATTACAGAAATCCCATCATTACATCATAATCTTTTATCAAAACTATTTCTGTAAAATACTGGCAGCAACCGATCATTGATAAGCTGACAATTACAACTATATGGGTAAATCCCAAAAGCAAATATGTCTGGTAAATAATCTGTCAATTACACTTAGATGCCGACGTTATTTCAACAGTTCCAGTGATAACTGTAAACAAAAAAGTTAAAACCTTCCTGGATCACCTGATAATCTGATTGGATTTACGAGGTTGTCATTATATCGCACATCATCACGCTGCTAGCGCATGTCGCAAAATGATGCTATAGTTCCCTTTTAGTGTTTGGTGGATGTAATTATTGTGAACTATCTGATATATAATGAGCCTTCGGGTGTACATTCAAGCAACCCAAGCCCATGACTTCGGGGTTCAGTCGTTACAAGTGATAGGCCAACAGTGTGATAAGTCTAATTGCCACAGTGGCAAGCAGCGAACCGTTTCAATAATGGGGGCGAAGGGGAGGTAGAGATGTTTTCTGACAAACATTTAAACAGAGCTCAGATAAGATATCCAACAAATTGATTCGGTGTTAGAAATGATATCAACACAATTATTAGCCCGGGGTTGTAATTACACATGCAAATTCAAGTCGTTTTGAAGATGGGCATCACCCTTAGAACATCTGCTTGCCACGGGCTCCCACATGTACGATTAACGCCTGTCCATATAAAGGTGTGTATAGATGGATGGGATTATGTCAACCACAACAGATAATACGTATATCATCCCACCAATAAAAGGGGAAAAGATAAGCTTTTTCAGAAGTTATAGGCCATGAGAATTTGTGTTGATCACATGTGTGTGTGTGAAAAGTTCATCGAATTTAACTCGAAGCAAAACCTTTTGAAAACAGCAATGTCGCAACTATATTTTGGACCTGACCTTTTATAGGAGAAGAAAAGAAATATTTAAAATTAAATCAAACATAACAACTATTTTGATACATGCGTGATTGCAATTCTCAGAGAAAAACGTAGCCTGTCTCGTTCAGATCACCCCCGTTATAGGTCATTTGGCTCGTTTTCCAAGGACCTGGGGAGTTAAGTATGAATATTTCCTCCCAGTACGGCTCACCATTCTCAATCTATTAACGTGACAATTTTACATTCTTTCATATGGTTAGAAACTTGTAAATGCATGTAAATTTGAAGGAATGCCTCTACATATTGAGGTGCTTTGCAAAAGGGGACTGGTTTCCTTTAGGGTGTGTGAGCTGCAGAGTATGTGCTAACAAATCATTCAATTTGCCACTTTATTACATATTTGGCTATGTGCCCTGATAAAAGATGAACGGTTTCTTTCTCCAATGTTGTTCAGCTCGTGTAATGAGCAATAGTCTGACAGCTAATTGATGGCACATACATGTAGGTTTAGCCGCAGGCAGTCTGGACTTTCTCAACAGAAGATATCCCGCACCACTAAAGCCAATCACTCGTAAATAACGGATTTACTTATGTAGGTACACACAGAAAAGAGCCACCTACATCTCACGCGATACTACTTCGTCACAAAGGGAATAGGTGCGATATTACATCAATACATAGCACATTATTGCATCGCTATAGAACATACTGAAAAATATAAAACAGATATGTAAGGGTATAACATATTGGGAAAATAAAGCAATGTTGAGAACTTTGAATTATTTCAGATAATCTACGACCAATATTACCGCATTAAAATGTAATTATATGAGCTTAGTTCCACAATCTTACGATCAATAAAGAGAACTTCGAACTCCTAATCGTGAGTTCCTCATTTCTGTATATGAAATATTTTGTAGAAGTTATATTAGAAGCTGTATTAAATTATTAAAAGATATAAAGTACTATATGCCTAATAAATCCACGGGCACATATCAGAAAGATGAATAACTATATATATATATATATATATATATATATATATATATATATATATATATATATATATATATATATGCAAGTTTTGGTGAAGATTTCTTCTGCGATGTAGTCCTATTCACTCTTTTTTAACATCATACTTTAATTTAGCGGAACAAATTCGTCTAAACACATTAATTAAAATAGGGAGATGGCGTATTAAACAACAGATTTTATCTGCTTTTGTTTTTATTCGTTTTGAATCTTGTTAAATTCGACGTCAAGAGGGAGGGATAACGTCAGCTTTTAACCAGGGGCGTATAATTGGTGCAATAATTGTCCGACTCTCTTTTCCTCCCAGTGGCACGATTTTTGGAAAAGCCTGGTTATTTTTCTTTCTTTTTTATTCATTTCTTAATTAACGAGAGGAAATGTGCTTGTTTAACACAGCGTTAACGGTAGCCATGGTTGAAATATGGGAAGTATAGTTACTGCCGGTAATTTTAATACTTCCGAGATGCGCTGGCGTGATCCGAGTGGGTTCGTTACGGGAGAGGGGCGTATGAAAAACCAGAATCGCCCCCGGAGTCGAAATCAACACCTTTAACAACGGAGGTCTTTCAAGAAAACTTTTTCTTCTCATGATATCATCTGTGAAGACCTTTGTGTGAATTACCCTCGTCAATGATCCCGGCTAGTTAGCGCGGACGCTGAGGCAGTTTGGAGGGAAGGTGAAGACCATGCCCTCAGGGGTGTTAATCACCTTTCTATATTCTTTCGGGAGATTTTTTTCTAGGGAGGCAAACTCGGTATTTCTCCAAGACCAGTATAGAACGCGAAACCGGGAATCGAGCGATCGTAGATTTTAATGTGTCGGCCGAAAACTCGAATACGTAGTCTGTTAAAGAGATTGTTAAGCCTAACGAACAATGAACTTGGCCTTCGCCTTGTAGGAGAAGACCTATCCTCTGGTTCTAATTCAATCGAGCTATTGTATTCACCCAAATTTCTGCTGCGAACACGGGCAGGGGAGAGAGGAATATTTCCGGCGGCCATGCAGTGACTAAGACATGGACGTTTCATCGAGGCATTAATCGTGTTTTCGGTGGTTTGCCTAAACATAGTGGTTAAGTTCTCCAGCCAAGATCAAAGACTGTCTTTCCTCTAGTCTTCACTGCTTGTGTTAACTCATCGGCTTCAAGCTTCTCGTCATTCTAGGAACACGCTCTCAAGAAAATTCGTAGAGTTTTTGGGTTTCGTTTTAAGGTAATGAAATTATGTAAATGGATGAAAGTTGAGAAGATGGGACACAATCACTTGTTCACTTCTGCTAAGTCTCCTTTGTCCTAGCTTCACACTTTATGCTATTGTTACCCTCGTGAAAATATTCACACAAGTTTATACCACGTGAAATACAACTATACGTAAGGCATAGTCACTTCTTTTCTAAAGGATATAGCTTCAAGGATGTCCATCACTATATATTTAAGACAGATGTTTCCATTAAAACACCGAAAGCTTTGTTATACTCACTTTTATAGATGTGCACTGTAATATTACTAATAGAGGAAATACATGATAACGAAACTGATCAAATGGGAAACATTTTTTACTTTTAAGTAGACCTTCGTGCCACAGTATGCACCAAATTTATGTCCAATCAGGATGATATATTGTATACTTGACGTCATTCACGCTTTGCCACCTTTAATTGTATTCTGACAAGTTTGTAAGTCTTGTAAGAGTTTGTATTTGTTTTTGCTCTTGACAAATATAACTGGATCTCATTGTCGATATCAATTTTAAAAATGGAACACGTAAACTGAAAGCAGTTTCAAATCCTTTCCTAATGGCACCCACATATAAGATGAAAACATTTTTTGTAGTGAAATGCGATGACTTTATGTTACGAACTATGTTTAAGTTCATAGATTTAAATAATCGATAATATGAAGTTTCTTGTCATAAAAGTCTTCTCTGCTTTGAGCTTTTTTGAAGTAGCGAGATCTGAAGTAAATTTGACAATAAGTGTCGTGAAAAAAATTAATAGGTATTTCCCTTAAACTACAGAACACTGAAATTTCGTTTGCTTTCTAATGGTGTGTGGCCGTAAATTCCGACCACACTGGACGATGAGGTTTATAGCCGCCTTCCATCCCAAGGATAGCTTGGTTTTGGGCATCGCCATGTGCTATACAAACCGAGAAACACGTGTGAGCTAGATTTTGAATAGCAACAAAACTCTAGAAACGCACGAGAAGCTGCCTTTGATTGCACTCAACCAGACCCGCGCCTAATGTGATAGTGTTTTCTTAAGGAGCCCACATAAAAGTGGATCTCATAACGGGAAATGGCCAAATATTTACTCTTTAGATCAACTTCTTGTCGAACCTGTTAAAATATGTGAACGTGTGAGAAATGGCCCTACATACGATAGCTATCTACATGTATATCGAATCGTTTTCAAAAACTCAAGTTCCGTGCAAAAGAAACACCATGGCTGATCTCCACGGGGCCATGTACACTCTCGCTAAAAATGTTCCCCCCTTTCATCTTGCACGGTGTGGCTTTGCCTTATCTTTAGCATATATAGTTGGGCTATATGGGCATCCGAAGGTCGGGGCAGTATAGCGTAAGTCTTAGTGACAAGATATATCTTCACGTGTATGAACAGTACATATACTTAGCAGATATATAAACACTGACACTCAGCTGTGTGTATAGTTTCATGTCTGGAAAAGCGTATCGAATATCGAAAAATTGCTTTCCTAAAATCGTGTTTAATTACAAGCCATGTAATTTATTGGTTATAAACAACTCAATAAGATACAAATTCTTTGGTGCAGTATAATAGGAGAATGTAATCATGCATGGTTATTCCACATAAACGTATAAATGTTTATTTGTGTGTGATATTTCTATTACAATAAGCGAATAAGAATACGTCATATATTACAGACGTAAAAAAGTGTTGCATTCCTCATAGAATGCCGATGTACATTGTTTATTTACATAACTTGTTTGCATTAACGTTTTCTGAAATGATGCATAGTTCAAAACAAAAGAAGGTCAGATCATAAGCACAACTTATTAGTTTCGTCAACCATTAATGTCTCAAATGAAAAGTTTCATTCAATTTGAGGGATCAAGCTTTTCCTCTCTCTTTTATTACCTTATAAGAGTTCGTTAGAGTGTGTCTATTTTAAGGATGATTGTTTGTTTTATTTATTTTGCTAATTACAACATCATTTTTATTTTGTAATTGTTGTGCATACGTGGTTAGAACTTTTCTTTTATCAAGTAATTGCCATGTCTAAGCAATGTTTGCCCTTCACTACCTTATTAATTAACCGATAATACACAAAAAGCGATTCATTGGTTAAACTGTAAGGGAAAATACCGATCCGGAAATGTATGTCATTTACATAACTTATCATTATATATATTTATTTGCAATAAAAATATTGCATGTTTAAAGAATGTAAGTTATTTAATGATTTTGCATTATTCAGGTAATTACTCTTAGGAATGCATTTTAATATCTTCTGTATTTGCTTTGTCATAAACCTGGATTGCGTTTGGCAACTGCCTGATGACTCACCACTCGTCAATTAAAGTATGCCTTCTTTCTTACAAGAAATATGCAGATGTTTGTTTATATTCAAACTGAGCTTTTTTTTACTTTCTATGACATTAATAACATTGTACTTGTGTACCAGTTACTATGGAAAACTGTGGAACTAGACAGTTTTGCACATCCACACGCATGCAGATGACGCAGGTCCGGTCACGTAATTATGACCAGCAGCAAAGATTGATACACCATAATTGAATTTACAATGTGTATATGCATCGATTATTATAGTCTTGACAGTTAGTCCAACATTGACATGACATGTCATTATGAGTTGCTAAGCGTCTCCCATCGAGGTGCTCAAGTGAATGAAGAAATACCAACGCAATTTAATAACCCCAACGCATTATGAAAAATATACTTTTGCGAATGCAAAGGCCTGCTTGTGCACATTCCATGCGATATAAACTTCCTACCCGCACAAACTGCGAACCAGTGTTCTCAGAATGTGGGAAAATATTTCTTCCCTTGGGGTCTGATTCTAATCGATGTTTTTCTAGCAATCTTTCTTGGAGCGTATGGCAGCGTCCGCAAAGCGCCTGTCTGCCCAATGTCCTGGTGGAAGCAAGCAGGGCAACGTAGTCTCTTCTGTCTTCTGTCCTATCTCTGTTTCGTTGGACAAACAGTACACAAAAGCGAGTTTGTTTTCCCACAAGGTACTTTGGGTACAAAAACCCACCCTGCGGGGGTTCGAACTCAACCTGATTCGGAATTAACTCGAAGACTATTATCAACCTCCCATATGACCTTCGCCGAGATAAGTCATCCAATGACCATTGGTCAGTCTGCATTAACTCCGAAAGCAAACCATTTCAATTTTGGAAAAGTAATGAAAGTACAGCCGTCCCGGTGTTAATTTTCTAAAGAATAAACATGGTGTAGGATGACACGGAATAATGCTATCACAGTGTTGATGGTGAAAGCCACTCCATTATTTGTGAAGTATACATACACAAAAAGGTTAGGGAAATGACCCTTCAACCCCTTCGTAGAGTACCATTAGTAAGATAGTTTGGACGTTGGAGGCATACATTTTTCTTCCCCTATACAGTCACGGAAAAAAAATTATAAGTTTTAATTTCAAGTATTACACTTTACAGATAATATAGAAGTCAAACTATGTCAGTAAATTTTACTAGCCACTTTCTCTTTCTCGATAACTTTTCAGTAATGTAGTACGACATTTAACTGTATTATAAGCACTATATTTATTATTTGAGGCAAAACTTTCCATTAAATACCTGATTAACTTCTCCAAATAATTCAGGGGGGGGGGGCGGGGATTTTTAACGCCTTCAATTCAGCGAACTTGGAGAAAACGCTTATATATCCTTCAGCGGTGTATTATCAGACTATTACCTTTTACCTCTCCCAGCACAAAAATGATGATCTCAATATGTCTTAAAACTGGCAACATTGTTTTTAAACTTTATAAATAACCAGGAAAAATTTTATATAAAGTATAACTAAAGACCAGAAACTGTAAGAGTTGTTAAGGGGCTTAATTTACTTTCCCTGTTGCAGTAATATAGCTTTAATATAGCTTTCTCGTTCGTATTTTTTAAATTGTTGGTGTAACTTGTTTGGTGAGTAATGGTTCCGCATGTACAAGGTTTGCCTTCGATGCAGCTTCTCACAGTGGATCATGCATGCGATATTTTACAGTCCAACACGTGGTGTCCGAATATTTTAATTTTCAGTAAAGATCAGGGATCTGACCTGATTCTTCCCACCTTAACTATGTCTTGAATACAGCAGTTTAGATTAAAAATTGAAAGGCTTGTATTATAATTTAAAATCTGTACTGTTGATTTTGTGGAGTTACACTAGAAAATGTATATACTCTAAGACAAAGCTAAATTTTAGTAGGTATAGTAATCTTTAATCTCAGTGGTATGTATGTCTTCGCTATCTTCATTTCAAGGTATCCCATAATTCCCTCCGATATTTGAAAGTGCTACCTCTAAATGTTCTAAACTGTTTTAAGTCAGCTCAATTAATTAAAAGAAAGGCAAATTATATGTCGTTTCCTTTTGAGCCGTCGGATTTCCGTTAAATGAATGTTTTGGTTCGAGTTAGCCTGGTTATCAACACAGCGTTGGGTCAAAACGTCGGCAGTGCGCCACCTGGCCGAAAACTAAAGGACCAATGGAATCGCGCAAAATCTGGAGACAGAAGGTGTTGAAAGAAACTCGGGTGTCTTTCCTATCACACGGGTCAGTGCTCGCCACCCCCAACAGAAACAATTTGCGGTCAGTGCACTGTTAAGAGCATTAGGTCGAGTTACTGTTTTACCAGGGTTTGTGCACTAAAAGACATCGCCTTTGATTAGAGAGTTCTTTTGTTTTCGCCATACCACATTGAATCGGCCCTTTCTTTTTCAGACATGAAAAGTTATCAGCTGACGGATCTGAGGAAAGCGTTCTATTAAGGAAGACATGGTGTTTTTTGTCTTGTGTAGCTTGCACCGCAGATCATAATTAAATTTTAACCTTTTCAGTGGGTTTTCGAGATAGGCGTGCTTCTCAGACATAAATCAGGGCTAGTTATGATGATGAATGAAAGCAAATCGTTTATGTAGAATTTGGGCCCACCGACATTACAGATTACAGAGCGTCCGATTGGCTGGGACCACTACGAATGCGTGAGACGAAACCCTAAACCTGTTAAATAACCATTAAGGCGGCCTAATTCTCTTCTCCTCTAAATCGGTTTCAGCAGGTCTTATAACAGGATCAGACTGAAACTTTAAGCACCTACACTTACACAGCCTGTCTGATCAACGAACAACAGGTAATCAAGAAGTAACATCTATGTAGAAGACTCGAAGTGCTTGATTCTTTTCCTTTACAAGGCTGTATATCTTTATTTCGTTTGTATTGTTTGTGTGATATACAGATTTACACTGCCAAATATCCAGTATTCCAGTCATGAATAAATCAAAGGGAAAACAAATTGAGGTCAAAACATATGATACGCTCTTATTTATACTGCATGGCCTGAAAATTTGGCAGCAAGTTTTTATCGGTAAATAATGATGGTTTATAAAGGTATGCATGCTTTTGATATATACAAGTTATCAATCATGCTTACATAGATTTTAAAAGAAATACACATGTAACATAACATGTAAGATGGCAAGTACATCAATAATGCTATTTGTCACAAAACAGCAGTTAGTTTATTCATGGTTGACGCATAATAAGCCAAACTTGGGAAATCTTTGTGAAATTGTGATTGTGAGACTACCGCTCTTTTGCTGTAGAGGTTCCGTGTGGGTATGAAACAGTTTGAAGCTATGTGGATAAATGGGAATTAATTAAGACAAACATGGGCCTGTTTTTGTTGAAATGGAGACGGGTCTCCAAGGAGAGCAGTGTCAAAGTGGAACTAAAGCGCCAAAGAGCGGCAGGGAGACTCGCTTGTCTGGCAGAAAGCCGTTTACGGAAGTTTAAACATAGGTTAAACGATCTTTCTCTCTTGTGCGCAATTCGCGCCATGTTTTCTTTCCTTTCATACAGGAGACGTCCCGTCGCAGGTTACGACACACTGAAAGATCCTACGTCTTTTATGTCCGATTAGGCGTTGATCGATGGAGGCCACCACTGAAGGCCACAATGATACAGTGTTTCTGTCTTTCTCTGGATGTATCACGTGTCTCACTAGCTGACGGTTGCACGTGCTTAAAATGCTCTGTGTAATAACCACATCAAGGGAACTTTAGGTATCAAAAGGCCTGTTTAAGACATATGCAGGGTTTATAGAGTAAAACTTAAGCCAAGAACCAAAAATAATTTGATTTTAGCATACTTATCAAGTATCTTACACAACTTTTGTTTCGAGAAACAAGCAAAAAAGAATAAACAAAAAATATGGTCAGAGCTTTTAAACTATCGATTCTTAAAAATACTATATATTCTTTCCACAAAGATTAAGTAGGACACACAAAGTTATCAAACTTTTTCATAGCCCCTTACTGCGCAGTTTATCAGAAGTGTTTTGTTAAACGTTTCCTTCCCTTATCTAATACAAAGAAATGTCTTCGATTAACTTTGGCAAGTACTGGGGATATAATGTATTAACAATGATGATCAGTTTCGAATCAATCAGTCGATGGTCCAATTTAAAACATTGCATAATACCTTATTTATCGTACATCCGAAAAGGTTCAATGAATGCTTAAAAAAGCCGTTTAGAGTTGGAAACTATAAAAATAAAAGACATGTCCCGTATAAAAAAACACTAAATGGAAAACATGCAGTAGTCATAGGCTGAAAAATTCTAAGTTTATTTTCTTTTCTTGTTTGCATTAACAAGACCCACCCTTGTCATATTTCTTTGCATTGCTCTCCAAACAAAAAGCTGACAGTGTTTGTATAAATTAATCGCGTGTGTGGTCATTTTTTGCTATGTAACGTGTTGATTGGCCACCTAAGAAAAAGCCTCTCGCCGCAGGCATATACCACATTCGCCGGGATTGCGCATGTCATAATAAAGCGACTAATCTTCAGTATGTCTTAATTTTATCACACTATCGCCATGAAAACGCCGAATCAAATGATGAGTTTTGTTAGGAATCTGACAGTAACCGTTATGTTTGTCGCATATGTTATAACTGTAGCAAATAGCTGTTTACTTGGTAAATATTCCCCACATCTTCCTTTCTATATGGAAACAAACAATTTGAAAGGCGTCCAGAACGACATGCGGGGAGCTTTCGTGGCCGAGGTTATTAGAGTGCCAGCGCAATGCAATGACCAAGGAGCGTCTCACCAATGCGGTCGCTATGAGTTCAAGTCCAGAACATGCTGGCTTCCGGTGGAATGTGAGAAGCAACCTGCGGATGATGATTGGTTTTCGCTGGGCTCTGGAGTGTTTCCTTCCACCATAATGCTGGCCGCCGTTGTATAATTGAAATGTATAATTGAAACGGCGTAAAGCACAAATCAAATAATAAATAAATGAAACGCCATGCTTTCATTGAAATGTTAATAAATTAAGCTCCCTCCAGTTAGGAAGAAATGCATTTCGCCTTTGTCACCACAGCATTGAATGTGGTCCGTTGAAGTACTGAATCGGAGGATATCTCCACAGGATTTACAGTTACTAAAAGGCACTATCATACACGGAGTGAAAGACTATTTTTTTAAATTTTCCTTAAAGGAACTGTAACAGTAGCTAAATAACAAAGCAAGAAATTAATGAGGCACATCTGTTCTATTTTGTTTTGCTCTGTGCAGCTATGGGCCTTATACAACTCAGTATTACATAGCGGGTCTTTTGTTTCACTGAAATCAACGCAGACGTCATTAAATTCCTTTGTATCTGAGTACACCTGACAAACTGTTTATGTTAAAGTTTCATCGGCAGCTTTAATGTTAACTGTATACAAAAGGACGATTGTAATGGACGATTTAAAATATTTTTATGAATAATTAACGACGGATTTTTGTACAAGGTTTTATTGGGAAAAAAATCCATATTCGATAATCGTTTAACATTTTCTGTGTTTACCAAGAATATCTCAAATGATTTCTTTCCGTAATTTCCAGAACCCGCTTAATAACATTTGGGAACTTTATTATTTGGGCTGATCGACTTTTTGCTAAAAATCATTGGTATAGCCTCTTTAGCAGGTGATAATTACACCATGGTGATAAGAGGTATATTAAATCTGTCCATAGATTTTTATTCGGGATTGTAAATGTCAGATAAAGATATACCGGTGATTGATGACGTACAGAGTTGGCTCTATATGGCTTACTTATATGTAGATGAAATAATTCTTAAATATATGTACATGACATCCGGTGCTTTTCTCGATAATATGCTGGAAACATGTGATCATTTACAGATAAATATGTAAATACACTAAAAGTCTTTTCGTTGAGTTGCGGAATAACACTGCATGGGGTTATAAGGAGTGACAAAGCACATTACGAAAGAAACTTGTTTACACGGCGTTTATATGTGGTTAGTTGTAGATTACTAAAACAATATACATGTAGACGAGATTAGCGGGCAACCGCAGTCGACAAGAAATTAAATGCACTTGTCTGTTTTTCATATAAAGTACAAATATACATTTGTGCTTGTCAATTCATTTAACTATCAACAAGCAGTGAACAAGCTAGTTGAATATTGTCAATTCATTGATAATCCCTTTGCATAGTTTTAATATTACTGTATGTTAAATGAGATGACAACACAAAATTTTGAGTATTTCTAGTCTAATGACGTCTAATAAATTGCAGTTAAGATCGCCGCAGTTTTTTACCTAACTGTGCTCAAGGTATGGTGTTAGGTTGGCATGTAAATTGCTACTCTATAAACATTTATATGAACAGATTTTATAAAACACCAACTGAGGCAGATTGACAAGAGGCCATATTTCACCAGCTGCGGTTGATGCTCTGGGTTTATTCTATGCTGTGCATTTTTATATAAGTGATATACATGTATAAACGCACTGAAATAAGGAAAGAGGTGCATGGCTCAGCGTCCCATCTGCATTACATACTTATCTATATCTATGCGTCGAAAACGACATTCCTGTATCAGCCGTCAACCAAAATGAACGTCCCTTGTCTATAATCACAAGGCTAGTTCCCAAAGCGACGTTTAACGCAAACTACCAAAGGGGACTGAATCATGGAATGGGAAGCAGTGAACAGTTTTCAGGGATGGGACGACATAAGGAATGTTCTAAGAAATCACTGAATTTAATATCCACATGGTGTACCAAAAATATAAGTTGTCGATAATAAAGTATGTATCTCATTTGTGATTTTATTGCTACTGTTCATATATCCAAGGTGGCGATCTAATTTAACATGATGAATATACATTCACAATAGATTTAGATAATAATGTGGGGTCCGATAGACAATAGGGCGTCAGTCTTTTTAGCTGAAAATGTGGGTTCCAGTCTGCTTCGGGTTACACCTAAGTATATGACGTGAAAGTTGGCATTGTTGGTATACTACTGAATGGCGTTTTGCCAATGTCTGCATGTATAATCTTAGACTGAATCGTCTTGTCTCGTCTTGGCGTTCCATGCACTAATAGAAGTTGTGAGTGCGTTTAAAGGATATAAATAATGTTAAAATTCCAAAGAACACAAATAGCCTTTGAACGACTACCAGTCAAAGTATCTGAAACTTAAAATTTAATATTTCTTTATATTTGTTTCAACCCAACAAAGGTTTCGTGAAACTTCGGCTTGACACAGCTTCAGCACGTCTCCATTGTCGAGAGAAAGGTGACGTCGCGTTTACTCTAGCTCTCTGACGTCGAAGGTATTTTCCGTGTAATAATGCCTATGGCAGATAAAAAAAAAGTTGTGGACTTCAGCGATGAAGGCCCAAGTGATAAATAGCAAATTCTCGCAAAATGGAAATACTGGAAGAATACATCTTCCAACGCTTATACTATTGATACAGTAGGCTTACTATATATCATTTACAAGAAACTCCAGCGAGCCTGTTTAAATAGCCTGCATATGCATTGCTGGGTTATTCCTGGCTCTGGAGGGGTTGAGCTGGTGATTTTTACCCCCTTTTGAATGTTTTCAAAAGTACAATAGGATTATTGTTCAATTAAAAAATAAATGGAAATAAAGTACCACTGAGGCTGATCTAGGCATTCGACTGTCGCTGGATATTATGCTTCAGTTTTGCAGTGGTGACGTCTAAGATGAAAGAGTACGACGTTAAACATTAAGCACTCACTCTAAGGTCAGAGCAGCGCTGAATTATTTATCACGGACGTCAGAGAAAGCATCTCGGCTTGAACTTGGCGTTTTAATAATTTTACTGCATTTTACAAAAGAAAACAGAGAAAAAATCCATTGTATGCGACAAAGACGGAGCAAAATTAAAATTTTTAGTTCTAATAAATTCAAAGAAAGAAAATTGTCGTACAAGATTTAATTTATTTTTATCATAAGATTGAGATGACTAAATGTTAAATTTGAACGACACAAAATGTATTTGTATAATTTAAACAGAATGACTAAGTAGGCGTATAAGGTCTATTGGGGAGATGAATGTGGTTTGGGCCGAGACGGTATGGTAGTGTCTGACATAATTTGTGATACCGTCGTTGAATATTACACGGCTTGTAAATCAGCTTATTATACGTCTGTGGTGGTCTGTAAATGATACAGACCTGTCCTACAACAAAATGGCCCTTCGGCTAAACATAACTAAATCGTTGTAAACGATCTCAAATGCAGTAGTTCTATGTTATCATATGTCACTTCATGAAGTGAATGGGTAAATGCTACGTCACAGCTTAGGTAGCGCAATCTGACATGTCTGATAGCAACATGTTTGATTGGATCAAATTCTCAAGATGGCTTCCTCGATTCAGACCAGCCATTTGTGCAGTATTGTGATTTTGTTCTACATGTTATTCGGTGAAATCTCATTAAAATAATAAAGTATGATACTTTTTAGAAAGCTTGAGTATCCTGCTTTCGATTGAAATATTTTTAGTCAGGTACCGCCTTCTCCTTTAAGGGAACGTGTACACAGAAGATAGACAGATGAGATCGTCTTACTTATTGATCTTAACATGTTCTGCACGAAAACAATCTTTTACTGTGACAGCCCTTGATTGAATATGTTTTTTGTTAAAGCCGCACACACACACACACACATACACACACAAACACACACACACACACACACACAAAGCTTGTACAACAACAGAACGGTACTATAGCAACCATAACAAGTAAAGCTGGGGGAAAAAAGTGAAAAGAAATGGAAATTTGAGGAACTATTGATGAATGTGTCAAAATGACACCCGGGGGTACGTGGCTTAAGATGATCCAGCATATCGCGTCTAGAGAGCGAGCCTTTTCGCCGGTGCGTTGTTTTAAGTTCAGTACATAGCAGTGACATCGTAATGGAAACTGACGGCTTTTCTACCGAGGGAAAATATTAGCGGGGAATTTTGTATAAACAACGCAGCTTGCGTCTGGACGAGAAGGGATTGGCCCCTGAAGCCAAACATGGGTTTCCCGAATATCCAAGGTCTCATCTCGCGCGAGACACACGTCAGTAGGAGAGTACGGTGATCTGATTAGATAAAGCACGGTGTGATAGGAGATATGGGAAGATGTATGCCCCCGGGATGAGCTACTGTAGCAGGCGGAACTGATGTGGGATTTTAGCCCCAAATCCGTACGATAACATCACCTTGCTTGGCCGATTGCAACTTCTATCTATGCAAACCTGTGCGGAGCTAAGTGAGACTATCTTGACATAATAAAATAAATATGTATATTATCTGTTCTTAACCTTGGGTGATTTTCTGACTCCCCCCATATCAATGTCTGAATGAGTTACTACATTGTAATATCCAACGTTGAGGGAGATTCGTAATTTTATATTCTATGCACACGGGAGGAGACCAGAAGCACAGTGTTTTAATATCGTCACCTTCCCTTTGTAAATATTTTATGGGTATCAAAAGTTGCTAATCTGAATTTTAAATCGAGTAAATACAACGTAATCTTAAGGTATAACCACTGCACACAACTAACACTATGTTGCATAACACAGGGTAAAGTTTCTAAACTCTACGCTATTTTGCATCAAGCTACTCTTTACCAGGTCGTTATAATCATCATGCCAATGGACGCCTGCATGTGTATATACATTACCTTGTAGAAACGTACTATTAAATATGCTTTGCATCTATTTTGCGATAAATCCATAAGCATTGCACCTTAAAATGTTTTGTTTAATCCCAAGACAGCACTAACCCTCTGTTTATATTGAATTATATGTCCTGTCGTCACAACCTTTACTCAACTCAAGTAGTGTTGGGAATACACAAATGCACCTTATTGGTACACAAAGGCAATATAGGATCGAAATAGTACATCTTAACTAAGGCGTTCAAAAACTACAACGACTTTCACTCATGCACCACACTCAAGACAAATGAAAATCTTTAAGTTGGACTAGACATTCATATGTATATACATCTATAGTTCTCTTCAACGTATTTATACCATGGGTCAAAGAGATCATTCCAGTACACACCCATACTCTATAGCATTTTTTAAAGTATACCCTGTCAGTTTCTATGTCTCTGTAATTTCTTACATATATATAGTGATAAGTTTCATTGCAATCTTTTTTCAAAGTTTTGGATGAAACTTTTTAGCATATTGTTATCATATTGAATCAAAACCTGTGTATATGTTGTGATAGATGTGTTTATATGAATCTTATCAGAAGTCATGATTTTATGTATGACATTCATGAAATTAAACGATTGTAATTGCACCGTTCACCTACAACGAAACTTTTCTGTCTTGAAAAGACATATCTTGGATAGAAATGTTATCTTATATATGAGAAATGTTATGTAAATGAAAATTCATGTTTAATTCATTCACGAATAGTGTTAATTCTCCCGAAACATGAAATCCGACGGCGCATTAATGAAATGTACTCACAAGTGTTTCAGATCTTCATCATCTGAATAAAAATTTACCTATTTCATGCTGACGGCTTTAATCCTGAAATGTAACAAAAACATAAAATCTTGTAATAATTGAGGACATAAACGACATTGCGTACATCTCTTTTATGCTGAATTTGTACAAGATACAATGTATACTATACATAAACGCATACAACTTTTAGATATATATAATAGAATTCACTTCTGCCAAGTTGCTGCATAAAGCTTTGCCGTTTACATCGTTCACTTGATTCGATGTAGAAAGTTGTACATCTACAGTTTATTAGATGTGTTATATACATCTTACATATCCGGACCCTCTGCAGACACTGTTGACACTTTGACAACACCTTCCGCTGTTCACAAATGGCAATCTTAAAAACATTTCCCTACCTACTTTACATATCCGTTTATTAAAAGAGACAAAGCACTTAATTTAAAATATTTAATGTTATCTTAAATTCAGCTTTTTAGAATGTTTTTTTATCATCCATGCAGCTAATAACAGGTGTGTCAATTAAGGCCTTGTTTTATAAATGAACCACCTCATTTTTTAACACGTTAAATTACCACTCTATTAATTTCTTTTTGTTCATCTTCAGCGTAACACGAAACATTTATAATACAGCAAATATGCTTGACATTATAACCTGTACAGCGACGGTGGGGTTTTAGGAATAAGATTTCATTGGTACATTTGACAGTTGAAAGAACATGTAAAAGCGTGACTAATTTAATTCAAAACTTAAAGTCCAAATGGAAATAAGGTATACATCCAAGGTTTACCTAACACCGAAAAGAGCCACGGCTGTCGGTAGTGTAGACAGTATTTTTTTATCTAATTTATAGTTTCTCTGTAGTAGGGTCATAGTTTCAAATCCAGCTGTCGCCAATTTGTTAAAAAATGAAAACATTATCCAATAATTATCATGTAACATGTCTTAGAGGGCGTGACATTTACCTGAAAACATAAATTCCACAGATCTAAAGTATCTGGTTAAGCAATAGTAGAGACAGCAATAACGATTCTATTGTACAGCTTTGTGATGAAGAAAACATGTGTTGAGTTTGAAATCATTTATTTTCAATGTGTCTACTTTGATAGTAAATGTTTTTATTTATTTATTTCACTGGTGTTTTACGCCGTACTCAACAATATTCCACTTACACGACGGCTGCCAGCATTATGGTGGGAGGAAACCGGCCAGAGCCCGACCATCCGCTGACAGACCTTCCCATGTCCGGCCGGAGAGGAAGACAGCATGAGCTGGACTTGAACTCACAGCGACCGCATTGGTGAGAGGCTACTGAGTCATTACGCTGCGCTAGCGGGCTAACCAGCTGAGCCACGGGGGCCCATGATAGTAAATGTCACATATTTACCATGTAAACATGTGACATGCTTACTAAAGTAAACACTTTAACATCCTACTCGACTTTTTACACTTATAAACACCAAGTCATGTACACTAAATTCTTTATGTTTACTAAAAATATCCACCACATCATTACGTAAACATTTCACGTGTTTATCATAATAAACACATTTGTGTAATGTTTTGGGTTTGAGCTCTTTTCTTGCTAAAGGTAAAAATAGTTCAACGGCATCGTTTGACTAAACTGTGAAGTAACCTTTAACGTTTTTAATTTACCGATCACCTGACTCATCGTGTTCAAAAGGCATAACTGTCGCCGCTTTCGTTTAGGAACTTCTCAAGTTCACAAACATTCAGCTCCTCAATTTTCTTTATCGTTCGTGTACTCTAATGCACTTTTTGCAAAACTTTTTTTCAGACGCCCTTGTTATAGTAAATGTGATCAAAAATAGTTGCCCAGCATTTTTGACAGGTCGTTTGATACATTATGACTTTCTTTACCTTTAGCGATAAAAGAGTTCGGAATAAAAATTTCCCTATTGCTAAACTCATTCTTTTTGAAGAAACACCATTACGTGTTTATAAATTGTGACAAAAATGTGTTTCTAAACAAAACTTTTATTTTTAGAGTGTATAGTTTGACTAAATTTTTGCTCTTAACATTCTTAAAACGGAAGGTATTGGTTAACCGCAGCAAAAATATGTTCCACTTGTTGTATATATATTTTAAGTGTTGTTTCTTAAGACGGCTTTCCCTTTGTTTAGAATATTTGAAGGCACCAAAAACTAAAACTCCAGCATACTAATACATGCTTCCACACGAACCTAGAAGTTTATGAATACATGTACAATTTCTATCATTAAATTCCGAGTATTACTTTAATTACCTTTGTTTTGAATGACCTCTTTCGTGCTAAATTTATAATAACAGTATATTCAGTGTAGTGAACTTATTTTCTCATTGGATATTATGCCTCCATTGTACACCACGAGACGATGGACTGATTTGGATTGATTTTCATTTTGGAATCACATTTTGGAGTTACTCACGGAACCACTAGAAATTCAATCGTAGACTAGTAGGGAAAAAACATTCTAATTTCATGCCGACTGAAGATAAGCATGTGGGATTACTAATGAAAATCAAACCATTAACAAGTTTTATCCCCATATTGAATCTAAAAGCTTCCTGGAAATTCCACTTTATGGAAATGCATTTTTATAATGAATTCCATCAACTTTTCACTTCACTCTTCCGCCAAGGTGTTTGCGAGCTACTTACGTGTTTAAACTTCAAAGAGTAACGCGTCCTGTGAAATCAGCATATCAAAAGAATGTGCATTAACTATCACTAATTTAGTATCTATTACTTTCCCGCGTTCTCTCTTTTTAAATATCTGTGGCATTTACTCGGACAAAGACAACTGCAATTAAACTGGGAAATACACACTAATCAAGCGATCCCAATAGAAACGTATATTTCTTTAGAAGATAAAAATTGGCTGGTAATTTCGCAATGCCCTGCGGCGTTCCTGTCATAAAGCCGACTATTTTGAGATAAGATTGAATTTCGCCGTTGCCTCAGGAGGGCTGGTAATTGACGAAGAGCACGTGTTGGACGATCTCCCTTAATTATTCATGCTTAAGTCATAAGTAGGTTTCTCTATATGTTCTGCTAGTTTCATTCTATGAAAACAGCACTTACAACTGACCCGTGGCAAGCAGTAAACATTCCATTGGTATAAGCTATAATGTATACCGTTGAACTGAGAATTAAACATGCAGATGAGCGATTGGGTGTTAGGTAAAAATGTTTCGTGTCGATCAAACACAGATGTCAAAGCACCCCGGCGCGCGGGATTAACACTGACTAATTATCGATCGTATCAGGTTGCAGACAGACGCAACGTTTGAAGAAGGCTGCTTTCGATAAAAAAAGTTAAGAAGAAGTGAAGAAAAGTTGACATGCAGAAAGGAGATAAGCCAGATCTCATCTGCACCTATCACTTAGTTAGAGTATAACATTTGTTAACCCTTATTGTATAGTCTCATCCAGTAACTGAGATCCGTTATATTTATTCTCTTGCCAAAGCAACGACAAGTTATTCCTTTGATTGGTTTTACGCCGTATTCAAGAATATTTTCACTTATACGACGGCGGTCAGCGTTATGGTGGGAGACAGGTACATTTGTTCATAAGCACGTGAAACAACTGTGAAACAACGAATTTAATTAAGAAGTGCCCTGTAAAACTTGAAAACTTTTGTCTCTGTGATATATATTTACTGATGGAGAAATGGTCATATGAAATATTAAAAAAGACACAAAAGGCAGCTTGAAGCCAAAACAAGGGAATAATACTGAAATGTTACCCGTTGGTAAATTTATAATATAAGGACGTATCATATGATATTTGGATTCAGTTCTTAAAGATATTTTTAAAAAAAGTTATATTTAAATGTTTTGGGAACACCTAAATTTATGGTATTATAAGGTATTTATATATATAATTATACCCTTAAAGAAATGGTCGGTCCGTGTTTACGATAATATATATGTGAAAATATCAGAATTTAAAAAATAGTTACCCTATATAAAATTCTTTCCGTGCATGAATGCAATTTGTCATAGGTGTAGCTTGCAGTTGCAGTACCAGGATGCAGTTGCAGCATTAGCATGTTTAAGTCAATCCATTAATCCTGAGTAACTTGACATGATACACACAGATTTTTTTCTTCTTTAGAGCAAACAAGGTTTCAGACCTTGATCAAAAGTGATCCGTGTCTGTGGATTTTCAAAATGTCACGAGGCCTTGAAACTTTCATGCGCAACAAAGATCAGTTAAGTACAGTTCATCTATCAAACACCAAATTACAATAAACCGATACATTTTTGTGGATTAGAACCCTCGTCCTTTTTCTGATCGAATACGACAAAGTAAATACGCACTAATTTTTCTAACTGGAAAAATGATAGACTAAATTGTTGTCAAAAACGTGCATGAGTATGAAAACACTATATTTCTTGGTGTCATATACCGACGTGATTTTTGTTATATCCGTACAGTGCTTTTTTTTTATTAAGTCGATTGGAAGGACAAGTATCGTATTTAGAAGACTTATTTCTTTCTTACATGCGGGTTTCAGGAGTTCTATAACGACAATATTAGCAGATGTATGTATGTGTGTATAGTCATTATTTCTGGTTAATATGATAGTATTGTTTCCTTTTTTATTTCCCCTTTTTTCAGTCATTGGTACATGTATAAACATTCCCGATATAGGTAAACCTTTGTATATTACACACTTTAAAGTTCTGCAAATAAAAGTATAACACTTCCAATAAAATAGACCTCATGCACGCATGCTACAGGCTGTTAAAACGGAATGGTAGATTTGTTGGAATTCCACCTGTGACACAGGCTTTACTGTTAATTCTCTGTATTATTTCAATTCTATAACTCTGGGTGTTTTTGTAATTACATAATAAACACATTAATACTTGATTACTAGCAAAAATAATACTACGTAACATACTTGCTTGTTTATTTATTTATTGAGTTCATCTGACTGACTGACTTATCGTGTACAAACTATTGTGTTCAACACGAGATTGCTCTACTTTTCACTTGCTTGCCTTTTAAGTTACTGACCAACGAAACTCAATTATACTTATGCATGCAAGATAATAATCTGCATATATAAAATGGAATTGTTTGCCAACTATATCACACTCTCGTTGCTGCTCTGGTTTTACCTTCTTTACATATATATCACATTTATATTATATCGTTATCAGATTTGTAGATAATCCTGACTCTCTGTGCTTTATGTAATGTTTTGAATTAATCACTCCTTGCAACATGTCCTATACGTAACTAATAGACCACAAAACCGTCAGCTAATTTGGGGTTAGCCATATACCAGAAGAAAACCTTCAATACAACTTGATAAAGCTTGATAAGGTTATTGACCTGTTTTCACATTACGTGGTAGATAAGAAAACATAAAAGCGGTAACAGATTTCGGGCATTTTATTGTCGTCCATTCAGTGTATTTTTGAGCAGTTAACTGATTATGTTAAAGACACTGTAAGAATGCAAAAAAAAAAAACATCGAATATTTTAATACATAAATAGCTTGTATATGTGAGGTATAAAGTGTGAAAAAATGCACTAATCGCCATACAAAGCTCGATTTATTGCTGTTCTAGACGTTTTGCCAGCAAAGTTTTGTGTAGACAAGAGCTCTACTAGAATAAAAGTCATTTAGGAGTAAGTATATTGTTGTGTCATTACAAAAAGAAATCAGATGGATTCTTAACAACTTGAAACGTCCCGGAAAGAAATTGATGCTCCACAGCACATATACCATGTAAAAAAGGCTCTACTTCTCTACTTCCTATATTACGGTTCCGCACAGAGATTTAATCAATACAATTTCGTCATTAATTACCTACTTGTTCATTAAAACATAAGCGTCAACAGCAACGATGCCGTCTTTAGATCTAATGTTTATAAAGCATTTATGGGATGTTTCATTGTTCATTGAATTGTTGGAATCTGCGTGAAATTCGGTGATACCATTCACTAACATTGCATACATATTCCATTACGAAATGCGCACGTCTGTTGGCAGACCTATTCCCGTTTTCTTATGAATACGACTATAGGCAGTTGTTACTAAAGAATAATATTTTTAAAGCTCGATCCTTTTCATTTACCAAACGGTTTTTGGTTACCTATATATTGTCCTCATACAGTCCTCATATCGTCGAGAGGCCGAAAAAAATCCATCCACCTTTGTTGAATTTAATGGAAACGTATTCATTTGGAACTATAAATGTACAAGGATGACTAAGGCTTCCTGATACAGCTCTTCAATGACAACAGGGATAATTTCAGTTTTAAAATTTTCACTTATCGTTATTTGGATATAGAAATATACCTAAGGGTATAAGTATGTCACATGTACATATTTTGCCGGGTGGCATATGCAAGATCCTGCATCTATGACAGGTGATGATTTCAATCTACGTCACTGTTTTTTATTTTAAAAAAATTAGTGAATCAAGGATACGCCATCAAACTCCTTCTATTCGTCCTGTTGAATCAGTCCTCTATGCAAGTTGGATGTATATGAACAGTTGCAATCAAAGCGCAAGAGAGATATACATATTGTGATTGTCGAAAATTACAAACTGTAGCATGGTACACAATACTGATTTCATTCATTGGCCTAGAACATTCACTGGGTCTTTCCAACATTAAATGCTTCTCTTTGCATGAATCGCCTTCAGTTCATACTTCCAAGTTTTGTCGAGCTTTGTGTTGTACGTTGTTTTGGGAAAATAGCGGTGCGACTGTTGGCCAGGCACGATCATTTTAGTTTATAACAGGTGTACGAATGTCTGTTTCGACGTCTAAATTCAGTCTAAATTTGTTAAATTCTAAGTATGACACTTTAGGTTGGCAAATATGGAGAGAGCGTTTAAGATCTCTGGCGATCTGCTGCATAGATGTCTTAGGGATATAGCTGTGCCCAATGCCGGCTAACCTTGGCCCAGGGGTTGTATCAGCATCCGTGTTTATCACACCAACAGGGTATTTTTATGAAGAATTGCCATCAAGCGCAACAGATATACCTATATTTGTATTCAACCTGGAAATTATCCACGGACTACGAGCTTGAAATTTGAATTGGACGCCAAACGTAAAGTATCGATCGTCTTTCCTGCATCATTCAAAACATACATGTCTCATACATGTCACATGTTTTTATTTGCAATTTATAAATTTTATTCATACATTTTCCTATGTGAACTGGCGTCTTAGGTTGCGATCATCGACTTGCAATGCCGCTTTATGGTTTACGAGTTATACATGTAAATATTGGGT
Source organism: Liolophura sinensis (assembly GCF_032854445.1). Lineage (NCBI taxonomy): Eukaryota > Metazoa > Mollusca > Polyplacophora > Chitonida > Chitonidae > Liolophura > Liolophura sinensis. Next base: position 35,548,325 of record NC_088301.1, read on the forward strand.
TAGGTTTGACGTTTTTATTGTCATGTCTGCCCGTGGATTCAGGTATTCTGAAATATGTGTAGGCTATCTGTTGACACCAAATAACAAGCCCTGCATTGTTACCAATATAATCCCACGTATGCAAATTTACATGGTTATACGCTGTATGCTGTTACTAAAATGGTTATACTGTATATTTAGCGCCCCCTTGATAATGCTGCAAATCACAAATTTATCACTTGATCCATAATTAACAAACGTATGGGCTGACCTTAGGAATAATGGGAACATACACTGACATTCGCCATAAAGAAATCCAAGTATGTAAGGTCAAGGATACAGCTTCGGGTATAAGGTGCTGGCAATCATTTAAGCAGGTGTCTATATATTGATTCTACAAAACCACCTGCTGAATAACCAACTAATATGTTTTATTGCTTTCTTTACTCTCAGCTTAGGAAAGAATTTCTGTCACCTACATGTAGGTGCGAAATTGAAGTGTACAAGACATCTTCATAAAACATGAGATTAAATTAGATGTTTCTCAGTATTTTAATCCCTTTGGTAAACTACAATAGTGATAAATACATTTAATATATCTATAGCTAATGATAGATATATCACATTGTTTTAATGTGATTGTAACGTGATGACAATACAACATTTTGAGTAATTCTAGACCAATGACGTCTAATAAATTGCAATTAGCATCACTGCACTTTTTTACCCTATTCTGCTTAAGTCATGGTGCCAGGGGACGTGTAAATTCCTACTATTTATGTATTTACATGAACAGTTAGAATTAAATCCTAACTGAGGTAAACTGAGATGTGAGCATTTATATTATAAGACAGAAATGCTTAACAAGTAGCGACTTATAATCTCCTAAGTCATACTACCTTCTGCAAATTTAGTTTTGACAGTTTTCGTATTTATAAATTAAACAGAAAAATATTTCTTATATATAAGTATATGCTTTCCCACAAACTCGGACTTAGATAGAAACACAATTACGATTATACAAAGACCATCCTTGTGACGAAACAAAACCATCAGGTGTTTAACAAACATCTACATCTTGCGAATATGAGATTTTAAAAAAAGGAGAACACGGTACACACTACATAAATTATGAAATAATACGAACAGGAATTTTGACAAGCCACAAGCATGCAAGCACCCACGCAGATTACTTCCCAGATAATACCAAAGCCAAATCCTTCAATACGTTTGTCGATTTTTAATTGAATTTTTATGCTAATAAAGAAGTGTAAGGTGTGGTATTTTTTTTAACCTCATCATGGAGACTTTCGGTCATGTAGGTAATCGACTCTAACATCATTTTTTCTCTTAAAACATACATTTTTCACCGTCATCGTCACTAATACCGTCCGTAATTTATCCGGAGTACATCCTATATATCTCACATTCATTCGTCATCACGTCAAGCCACAAGTGCATAATTTAGGTTGTCACTTGGAAACGAGAGGTCGTCGAGTGCCAGATATTGCTTAATTTTGTAAATCTACATTGTTTATTTGCACCCTTTTTAAAACGATTATAAATAAACACAACGACTGAGAGTTATCTTGGCGCACCAGCCGTGAGTTTACATAGAGATGCATGAGAAGGTTTAAAGAAAAGTCCCAATTAATGAGACCAGTTTAATTTTAACCGGGGTTGTTAAGTACTTCGAATTCTTCAACAATAATTTTAATTCCATCTATGTGAAAGTGATAAGATTTCAGTGACATCACCCAAATCACACGCAAACAGCATTTCAGTAAGGCATTTATAACACATTTATGTGAAATTGTTCATCGGTACACAAGAATATCTTCAAGTGAATGTCGACAGACTTACACATTATATTAATCTGACCGCAAGCCAGCTCTCCTTTTAACTGCATAGATAAGCTGCACGCAGTATGACCCATCTTAATTCCGTCTTAAATTTGGGCGTACATAGCCACTGCATTGGGATGAAGGCATTTTCTCCTTGAATCACCCACTATCCGTCAGACCAGAAATGACCTGTCCCCTGAAACGTTATTCACACCACCACTTTCCCCACGGGTTATTTGATCCATGCCCCGTTTAGACACTTTCCTAATGCGACATCTTCTTATCAGTTGCACACATAAACATTAACTTACCAAGTTAATTAAGTGGTATAATAATATCGCAAACAAAATTATACAGACAGACAGACAGACACACACACACACACAATCCTTAAGGAAATTCATGGATGGGTGGTTAAAATTCCAGATTCATGTGGGGCATTCAAGATCTGCACCAAAATTCAACAGATTGGTTTTTGGTTCAAGCCGGGTACAAATTCGTCATTAACTTTCTCCGTAAAGTTGCTGACTGATAAACAGGAGAACATTGACAGAGACAAAAATATTTAACGATTCCAGAAATAAAGTGATTGATTGATTGATTGATTGATTGATTTGATTGGTGTTTTACGCCGTACTCAAGAATATTTCACTTATACGACGGCGGCCAGCATTATGGTGGGAGGAGACCACGCAGAGCCTGGGGAAAACCCTCGACCATCCGCAGGTTGTAACCAGACCTTCCCACGCCGGAGAGGAAACCAGCATGAACTGGACTTGAACACATAGCGACCGCATTGATGAGAGGCTCCTGGGTTATTACGCTGCGCTAGCGCGCTAACCAACTGAGTAAAGTGATTGAGAACAGCAGAGGGGGAAAGCAATGCATATAGGGCAAAGGATGCGCATATTATTTACGACTATGTTTGACAATGAAGCAATTATACAATTCGTTTGTCTACCAACCAACAATCCATATAGCTCTAACGGGTTTATTGAAAGATCGTACTCTTTAGAGTTTATTTTAGAAAGAAAATACATGAGCGAGGATATGTGACAGTTGTCTGCAGGACTGTTGTGTTTATGACCGCTTGTAAGGAAAGGGCGATACTTTATAGTCTGAAAGTATAACGACGTAAAGTTGCATAAGTAAGCTAAATACGTCCTTAGTATCTCCTGGCAAAATTAACTAGCTACTGTCAGTCAGCAAGGCTTAAGTCCCTAAACTGGGACATGAAATAACATAGGAAGCCTCCGTGGCTGAGGGGTTAGCATTCTGGCGCACCACATTGACCTAGCGGTGTTTAACCAATGCGGTCGAGTGAGTTCAAGTTCAGCTCATGCTGGCTCCCTCTCAGGTCGTACGTGGTTAAGTCAGCCAGCAACCTGCGGATGGCCGTGAGTTTCCCCGAGGTTCTGCCTGGTTTCCTTCCATTATAGTCCTGGCCGTCGTTTCATTATAGTGAACACGAGAAACATTCTTGAGAATGGCGTAAACACCAATTAAATAAATAAATAACTATAGTAACCTACACTTTAAGATGTCACATTTAATTAACAATATCCATACAGATGGTTAGCTCAGTCTAGAACTTCGAGACTAGTAACGTTTAATAAATTGCAATTAACAATACTCTTTCTTAATATGATTCCAACAATCACACTATCGTTTAATATCAACTTTGCAGTCTTTTATATTTTAAGCCAAGAGACTTTAAAGTGGAAATTTACCTTGCGTTTTCATTAGGCGCTCAGCGTACACAAAGTGTGGGTCAACAGCTATATTTGTATACTGTAACTGGCGTTCCAGAGCAATACGTTCTGTGTACGAGGAGACCTTAGTGATTTTACCAAGGTAATGTAGAAAGACACAATAAACCTCAAAACAAAAGAACAAGAAAACTTGTGAGAGCACGCAGACTCACTAGTGGCTAAACGCCAAATTTTCGTCGATGTAAATGTTTTCGCACCTAAATACAGCCTGGACGTACGTGTATATTTTCTTTACCGTATAAATGCACTGTGGGTCAACTACTATAATTTTATACAATGAAAAAAATTTCTGAAATCGGGTGTATTGCGCATTCAAATATTACGATTCATATGCATTGGGAAACAATCTAAACTGATTTATTCTTAAGTCAAAAATTATGATTTATATACATTGGAAAGACGTTCTGTAATCTGGTGTATTTTTAAGTCAAAAATTATGATGTATTCTGGTTTATTGCTAAGTCAAATATTATGATTTATACACATTGGAAAGCAGTGTCGTAGTCTGGTGTAATGTTAAATGTCGAATATTATGATTTATACACCTCGGAAAGCAGTTCTATAATCTGGTGTATTGTTTGTGATGGAAGAAATACACTCTTCGATTGTCTCAAAAGCTGATTGTTGGCCGATTTATGATTGGCCGATATTTAGGGACCCCACAATTCTGGTTAACTTCGTCTGTAACTAATGCACCTCAACATGGACTGTCTGTATCAAGCAGTGCCAAGTCTGAACGTTAATGACACAAGGGAGACAATTCTGTCTGCTTCTGAAAGCAGCTAGAATGGTTCAAGCTGGTTAATCAACGCAAGGTAGCAATTAGGCTCGTCATAAAACAGATGGTTCGGTACGACAAATCTATGACAGGCAAAACAGAATATAATTAAAAGGTATGCATATGTCTTAATATGTTTTAAGTATCTCTATCTCTCTTAGCTTTAAGTTTTTTATTTTAAACGCTTGTTAGGCAACCGTGATAACTTTTTTCATATCAGCATGCAGCCTGTATGATTGTGTCGTAATTTCATGGTGTTTGATGAAACCCACAGAAAATGAATAACTTATCCTAGCTGCTTCAAAACTTGGTGACAACTAAAGACTCTATTGTCCGTATACATTATTTTTCATCCATATATACAGAATTAGAGATGACCAATCATGAAGTACAAATTTATTATCTACCTATGCAAATATTTAGAATAATTAAATTTTCAAAGGAGCAAAGATTAGGTGATTCACTCAGATAATGCTCAATTAACTCCTTGACTGTCAAGTAACATAAAATAAAAATAATACATCAATTTAGCCAGGATTTAGAATGAACGTAGTTGATGCAGAAAACGGTACCTGGGCAGTCTCATTTCTTTGATTTTTTTTTTTTTTTTTTTGACTTTTACTCGAGGATATTTCACTTATACGACGTTGGTCAAAATTATGGTGTGATGAAACCGGGCAGAGCGTTTGCTTTGACTGTATAAGGTGTCATACCTGGTATGTGACCATATCGATGCTGTTTGCGACATCCTTAACGTACCGATATTGTATTCATAGTTATGCTTTACCCGTGATAAATCATTGCGATACGAAACCACATATTTCTCCTAGAGGAACTAACAAGAGTGCTTGCATGCATACAGCTTGTTTAAAACCAGTAGATGCGCAAATGAGAAAATCAACTCCCTTTGTAACCATTTTCACGTGTATATCCATTACTAAGAATCCGTAATAACTTAACTCAAACTTTATAACAAAAATGGCTTACTACAAGATCTTGTCGCATATGCGATACGGAAATATGAATTACTACATCGACTGAATGCTCCGTCAATGCCGTTCATCAAGACGTCAAGAAAAAAAAAAGAGGAATATAACAACGTCACGCCGAACCGGCACGGAACTCTCCGTATAGGCCGCAACGCCAGAACGTCACTATGTATACATAAGAAGTTGTTGCCACAACAGCATTATAAAAAGCAGTAAACATATTTTGCATTCAACATGAACATCCTAAACCAATGTGGGCATAAATCAAATGCACGCCGAGTTTTACAAGGGCCTGTAAGTGGGCGTTGGATGCCAAACGAGAGAGTAAGTCAATCTTCGTTTTATGGGCTTAGTGTTATGGTTTGTGTGTGTGTTTATCAAGGTTTTACCTACAGCATAGACACAGTCTCTAAGTGTGTATAGTCTATGCCACGACTGGCTAAGTAAAACATACGTTATACCTTGCTTCGCATTCCGCTGTTATATAGGATCTGCTGTTTTTAACGTTTGAACGAAATGAGCTATATACAGATAATTCATTTGTTATATATCGGCATATACCGAGTTACCTTGAAGATTTACGTGTTTTCCTGGATCTTCTCTCCAGTCCAACATCACTGAAGGTTTTTGTTCAGGACAATAAACTTTTTAACGTGTATTGATATGCTGATTTTTCCCTATTCCTGTGATATGTGGTCTGTTTTTTTCTTGTAACAAAAGTCTGTATCGAATATAATGCATATCTTGAGGTCGTATATACTCTTGAGTAGGCCATGCAAGATTGGTCTTACTTAAGGTTTGCAATGATCGCAAGGCGACAGCTTTTTACACTCTTCCCTGGTATATGAAAAGCTAGAAAAAGTATATTTTAGTTCACTCTAAATATCCGTTTGATTTTAACTGTATTCCATTTCTGAACTACATATACACATCTGATGAACAGTCCTATTTCCATACTAAATATCCCCAGTCTCTTTCATTTAAATCCGCTGGTCTCTAATATATAACCTTTGAACTGTTTCCCCAGAGTAGCTTTTACCTCAGAGTACCCAGGATTGTTGGGATCAGAAGAACGGTCCTCTCTTCAAGATTCTTTTACATGTGTACATATTGCTATTCAAGTTTCTGTGCAGAGGTCTTAGTCCACGTGACCCACGCTTAAGGCATCCCAAATACCGGGAATATTTCCCGCCAGAAGTATTACAGGTATACTTACCTTCGCAGACGTACAAAAATCCATTAATAAATGGTTGAGATGGTGACTTGAGGTTGACAGTCTTTATTCTTCGTTTTGAAGTCTTTAGTTCATAGTATTAACTTAGAAATGTTTCAAAGTGTGATATACATAATTGCTTTGGTATTTTGTTTGTGTATTAATATAGCCTACTTTTCATATCACAATAAGTCCCAAAGTAAGCATACAACCTTGGAAATTACAAAAGTTCAGATGAGACAAATAATCTTGACTGAGATTCGATTGTCAAGCGTTTGGCACCCCGAGCAAAAGGTGACTTAGATGCGAGAGGGGTGTTAATTTTTTTTTGTCGGTACGTTTTCCTTTACACATTCATGAAGGATCTATCCAAACGTTTTAGGTAGTCTTGGGGAAGGCTAACAAGTCTGAACAGGAGAGCTCGGCGACTGGAGCAGCCACTGAAGAATATACGGTCACCGTCATCGATCATTCAACAGAGATGTCGAATAACCGCCCCAAGAAGTCCATTTTGAAAAAGAGCAAAGAAAATAAATTTTCCAGTGACACGAGTCAGAGTATCGGTCAAAAATATCGATTCCCAGTCAAACTAAAACGACGCCTAAGAGTAAGGAATATATGCATGATTTTTTTGAAGGACACTGTTAAGATAAACCGCTCTTGAGCCCTCTTGGTGCCAATCGTATTTTTTCTGAAGCGGCTTATCTCAACGGTTTTACAATTAGTATTCTTAAAAGTATTAAATGTCCAACATTAATTTACATATTTTTGACGACAAATCTTTGTATTAAGTGGTGGTTTTAGTTGATAGGGACGCTCTTCCTTATTAGTCCTTGTAGGCAGTCCAATATTTATTCATAATTCTTAAGTAAATATAGGTCTAGTTACCGTGCTTCACTTTAGTTTGTTAATATTCAGTGACTTACTTAATGCACTTACGATTTTCTGGGGGTTTTTTCCATGCCACAGCATTCTACAGAGGCTGAAGTTGATCAGAGCTGTCGTCCAAGGACCAGCGTATCACCTGACCAAGCAGACCAATTGCGAGACCAATCTTTTTCAACTCACAGAAACAATGCACCAAAGCAATATAAATTCCGATCTCAAGCACCAAAGTGCCCAGAGTAACGCACATTCAAATAAAGAACGAATGATCGCCAAACGGGCCACAACGTAATAACTTGGTCGTATCAAGAGTGCAATAGAACTATGTTACAATTTGTATGTTTTACTTTGTTTAAAAGTTAAGTTGGCTTTCTAGACTTGGTTTATTAAGGCCTGTTGGTTTATGTGCATGGTCTTTGGGGCTGGTTTAAGCGGATTGTTATTGTTTTACAAGTGCTTTAATTGCAATCCCAGACGTTGAAATATGATGAAAATAAAAATTAAACAAACTTTCTCATTTTCTTGACCCTATTCATAAGGGCATACATGTATAATATGCCAGTCAAATTTTTAAAAAAGGAGAAGTTTATGCTGCTGTCAACTTTCTCTATTACTATAGAGGCTATTCGTAACGATAACAAATGTGTACCACAAAGGCTTTAACTTTTTCAAAAAACAATATGTTGTCTAAAGTCTTCTCTTGCCATGACATATAAAGCTGTGGAAGTTTTCGTAGTGGAAATAATTCACTAACTTTTTTCTATATAAGCTATAAGTAAAACCAAATGTTTATTAAGTTAAAGGACTTCTGGAAAATGGTATATCACATAGCTCTTTCTATTCATGATGTCATGACGTTGTAATGGTGATCTTCTAATAGTCATGGCTTCAGTGACGTCGTGGACAGCCAGAGAAATGAGCCACCGTAACGTCATCACGTTCTAAAAGCAAGGGAAGACAAGCCCTTGAATTTTGAAAAAAGGATAAATTGTAGAAAATTCTTAAATCTTTTGATTTATTGTCTATATATAGAATCTACAGTTCGAGCCCACTGTCATTCAGTAAGTTAATTTCACAACGCTTAGTGTATTATTAGCTACATGTAACACCAACATTGACCATATATATATATATATATATATATATATATATATATATATATATATATATATATATATATATATATATAGTGAGCATTGGTCTAGGATAACGTTCACACCCATAGAAACACATGACGGCAGGATTTCACTTAGACGATGCCTATTAGTTTTATGGGGATTGGAAACTGGAGTGCACCAAGTACACTTCCGACTTTTGAAGATATATTGGTAGCCTCCCATGTGTGACATGAAATATATGTTCCCCAGCGAATTTCATAAATGATTACAGTCAAAAACGGGAATTCTAGCCACAGAACGAAGAAAGGAAAGAAGACACGAATAAAAATCTTCTGTCCATAAGAGATTCGGATTTTGTCAAGGTATCAGCCGGGGATAAACCAACCTTTGGCCAGACTTTCCCACAAGTGACGTATATACATATGCACACCATATTAGTCGAAGATAAGTGGTCATCAGATAAAGTTAGACTCTGTATTCGGCCCCGCCTAGTTACAGCGGGTAACATGGTCGAGGATAGCACTATCAGAAGTGACTGCATTTCAGAAGGACATAAAGGATATTTGATAGAAACCAATAAAGACAGTTTGAGTCGTTCAATACTAACTAAACATTAAATGAGACTGAAAAGGTCTGGCCCTCTGTGAAAAGCACTAGAGGCACAATGGGGAGGGGAGGGGGGGTACTTATGCTTCAGAAATGATGGATATATGGAGCCACAATTAACAACGTGTTGCAGTTACAAAACAACATATCCGTACATGTATAGTCAAATTAGAAAACTACAAAATAAAAGTAGTTGCATAATTTTGTTTCTCTTTTCCTGTTTACAATAAATAACCAAACTAAAGTATTTATTTTTGTAATAATGTTGCTAAAACTATTAGAAACACAAAACAGCAAAATATTTTGTTTCATGTTACTTTAAACAGACAAATTATTTTTCTGTGATATACCGGTAAATAAAAAAACTATGGAAATGTTCGATTAGAGACTCCATACGTTCATCTATGTGTCAGTGGTTAAAAGATTATGGATTTCCGTTTGTAAAACGACAACCCTATGTGGAAACTTAAGAAAAAAATCCTATAAGTGAAAAACGTTTGCCGAGGCAAACTGCTTCTTTTAGGATGTTGAACTCTGCTAACAGCTAGGTACTGGGTGTAATTAGCCATACTTGGGAACAATGTTTACATTTACTGTACCTTATGGGAAATCGAGGTTCTGAAGGATCTGGAATTTTTAAATGGCCCCATTTACTTGTTAAATGTTAAATTTAACAAGTAAATGTTATGACCCTTTCAGTAGTGAACATTACGTGAGCACTTGCTGGTAGTCAATGTTGCTAAATGGTTTCCAAGCTGATTAAAAAATATGCAAATTGCAGCACAATATCTGTTCTATGGTGAATATAGCAAGCGCATTCTAAGGCAAATCGAAGGCCTGTAACTTAGCAGGTGTCGAAAAACTACCGTAGATTTAGCAGTTTCTGTCGTTTGAAAGTTGGACATTAGGTGTTTAAAACCTATAATTACATTTTACTTCACCGGAAATGTCCATGGTGTCCAGGTCTTACTGCACCGTGTGCGTGCAGCACAGAATGCACGTAACAATCATATCAAGTGGAGGTAGGCCTACATGTATGTACCTCCATGCGCCCTTCAAAACAGGAAACTGATGTCAGTACAACAATTTACTAGGTAAATTAATGTGGAATCTTAGCTAAGATAAAACCTATTTAATACCAAAAAGATGAAAATAAAAGATAACTGACAGTTAACTTCTGTACAACTGCCTCTGCATGTTTGTCCTTCAAGGGGAAATACCCTTGATGCCTTGCGCATTTCACAAATAATCGAAAGGATTACTCCCCTTCAATAGCAGAACTCTTTTATCCCATGTGCAGTGAAAATGGCATCCGTTGAAAGAGCACTGCGAATGTTAAGGAATTTGCCTCGCGTTGCGATTAACAACATCAAATGTATGCCAGGATCGAGAAAACGGGTAACATCCATTGTTTTATGATTCTTTGCTAAGCATAACTGACTTGTTACTAAACTTTTAACAATCCAGTTACTTGAAAGACTATCATGCTACACGACTTGTAGACCATACAGTGTTCAGATTTCGTTATATTGATGCACATGAATGCATGTCTATATAATAGGAAAAAGAAAACAAATAATTTTACACCGAAGACACAACACACCAGGTGTAAAACGTGCACTGGAATATGGACACAGACGGTTAGCTATAGGCCTACACTAAAATGTTGCCCAGCTGGCATGGTCATCCTTTGGTCGTCAAGTTGTCTGATCCCAGTCTGGTACAAAGTCAATTGGTCCAATAAATCACAGACGGTTAGCTATAGGCCTACACTAAAATGTTGCCCAGCTGGCATGGTCATCCTTTGGTCGTCAAGTTGTCTGATCCCAGTCTGGTACAAAGTCAATTGGTCCAATAAATCAAGTTGTTTGACAACGTGAAACGTCTTTTATGGGATTAAGTGTATGAATCTTTAAGATTCACTCAATTTTCTGTACTTCAATCATAAATGTTATCAAGATATCATCAAGGCCGATCATAATCATGAGCAAATTCAAGTCGTGTGATGTACGTATACAGAAGGGCATGGTCGGAAACTAAGTTTAACCGATTTTAAAATTGAAGCGTTTGCCTGTTAGTTTCACGCTCATTTGTTTATGATGTCCTTGCGAGTCTCATGCGGCCAGCATTTTGTCGAAAACATCAACAATGTGGTCATAATCGCACAAAATTCAGCGCATAGATAACTGATTTATCTGTAAACAGAGCCATTCTTTTCTATCCAGTCTATCCCATAATATCACCCATGTCATGTTTTCGGAGAAAATAGACAGAAGATAATGACGCTGTATCTAGATACATCACATATTTACATTTTGATGGATTCCATCCACATTGTGGATAATTCTGACAGACTGTTGGTGGCTCTAGGGATTCGCAGGCAGATGAATTTTAAATGCTTTATTTTTAAAATCGGTAAACCTTTGTTTCCAGCCTTGTCCTTCTGTATATAGGGGGCCTATGCAACACACATAATTATGTAGGCCTACATTTAGTAGTTTGACCAAGCCTGTTTGATTGAGTGCCTGTGATCACATGTAAATTGATGTCACAGGACATCATTATAACAACGTATGCAACCTGAATTTTGAGATGTGCAGGTGAAGATAAATGTGCACGGTTTTTGTTGCAGGAAACAAGACGAAGAGGCTTTGCCAGAGGCCGCACTCATGGTAGAGGAACAAAAGGTCAAGGTCAGAGTATGACTCTGCCACGGCTTGGGTTTGAGGGGGGTCAGACCCCATTCTACCTAAGGATCCCTCAGGAACCATATTACCACAACCAGCAGTGAGTTCTTATGAATTTGATTTATCTCTGTTTTGCCTGTAAATCTTTCTTTGGTCAAAATGGATGATAATTCCAGTCCTTTCTTTTGGAGAGTTGTGAATTGTATATGCATTTAAGTTCATGTGTACAACTTTGTGAGTCTGTATGTTGGTCTTGAGTACAAGGAGACATTTTTGTGACCATATAGGTCAGAATTTTTATTCACTCAAATTCAGAGCATTCTCACTGTTCAGTTTTGAACTAACTGACTTCAGCTTGGGATTACAGCTGAGCCCATTTCTTTACTTGAAGATAAACAAAGAAAGAATCCTTGTGGCCTGAAGTATGGAGAACAATAAACATCTAGTGTGATTCCAGAATAATTTTGGAAATTGGACTAAATTAACCTGGTATGTTTCAGTTTGCGTCGTCAGTACCTTCCGTTGAGTCTGTTACAAATCCAGCGTATGGTTGACCTTGGTCGGCTGGACACCACCCAGCCCATTGACCTTACTGCACTCTGTAACACCCAGATAGTTAATCTGCAGATTGAGCGCAAGCAGTATGGGGTGAACCTTACGGATGAGGTAGGAATAGAGCAAAACTGAGATCCAGTGTTGTGCCTAAGCTGTAGTATTAAAAGTTTGATTTTCCTGGTGTGATGGAATGGATAATATATCCATATTATATATAATATTTTTTTTTAAATAAAGCATGTTATTGCTCAGGTATACATATAAATCTGATTTGCCCAAAGATGGGTCATTCAGTTTGTAATAATATGCGAGTGAAGGGCTTTGATGTTAATGTAATACTATAATATAAGAGAACTATTGACATAAGCTGTCACATTTGGCTTTATACTGATAGTTCTATAAATGTGGAAATCATGAATTGGCATCAGATCGTTTGCATGACATTAAAAAAATACAGACTGGCTGGATACCTAGGAATCCAAGCTCTAAGCACAGCATCTCTGGCCATGCATCAAGACACAGTTAACATTGTATTAGTAAATGTATTTGAAAAAAGTATTAAGTAGGAAGTGAGACTGGATCATTCTGTTTTATGTTATGTATATTTTTGCTTAGCAGGTTGTCTATTATTAATACAAGGTATTCCAAATTTCCTTTTTTTTAATTATTCATTTTCACATCCGCACTGTTCACTCTTTCAATGTGCGGAGTATATTCGCCGGAAACATTTACAAAAACCACCCTGTTCACCATGTTAATATTTGTTGCAGTTAAAAAGCATCAAGATTAATGTAGGACAGTTATGGTAGTGCGTATAAAATATGGAGGGATATTCACATCCAGTTGTTTTTATGTGGTGTCTTCCATCTGATTTTAGGGTGCAGACATTTTCAAGGCAAAGATCAATCTGGAGGTTCAGTGGACAAGTGAACAAGCAATTGCTGCAGTAGAGAAAAATGGAGGGGTTATAACAACAAGGTTTTATGACCCTGTCTCTCTATATGCTCTTCGAAATCCAAAGCATTTCTTCCAAAAAGGTGTTCCCATCCCACGATGCAAACTCCCACCGCAAGATGCAATAGAATACTATTCAGATGCCAAATCTCGTGGATACTTAGCAGATCCTGCAAAGATACGCGAGGCACGTTTTGAGTTGGCTCAAAAATACGGATATGATCTTCCAGACTTAGCCGAGGACGAACTCTACGAAATGTTTTTGCAGTACAAAGATCCAAGACAAATATTTTATGGACTCGAACCAGGCTGGGTTGTGAACTTGAAAGATCAAGTTGTACTGAAACCAAAGTCGCAGGAATTATTAGAGTATTATCGCTCATGAGGCTTGTATTTTTAGTACCATATTTCGAATGTGCTTACATCCAGCACGATGTTGTGGATTGTTGAAGGACACTGACAAAGATTACCTATTCTGTTAGTGCTTATCTCTTATCAACAGCTTTGGTCCTGTGCCACATCCTGTTACTCCTATTCTGATTGGTGGTTTTTGTACTGCAAAACCTGTTAATTTGATTTTGTGAAGTTGATGATGCTCATATTTGGATGCTGAAATCTTATTTCACCTAAAATTTCATCCATGGTTATGGCACTCATTTTACCTGTTTCAGATAATTCTGTTGGTCTTATAAAGGTGTTTAGAGGATTACAAAAGTTTAAGATTCAGTGCTAAAAGTTTATTTAATATTTTTCACTTTTATTGGCCTTTATAAATGCACTGTTTGGCAGATTTTTAGGTCAAATGGGCTAACTTTGTCAGCTTATTGTGGTCTTGGGAAGCAAACTGTATCACGACTTCATACTTGATCAGTTGGCATTCAATTTATCTTGAATATAATAATGTTTATTCTCAACTTACCAAGTTCTACATGTAAAAGTTTGAGGTTTGGAAATATTCACTTCAACAGTTATTATAAGCCTCAAGTTGGAAGCCTTAGGATTAAAAAAGCTGACATCAGTAGTTTGTCAGTATTACAGTAACCACACATCAAACAAAGCATAAAATTCACTTCTGTCTATAACAGACTATCAGAAAACATCTGATTACAGTTTGCATAATTAGGTTTTGATTTTATAAAGGTTCTTTGCAAAAAAAATGTAAATGCCTTTGTCTTTGATTCAAGATATCACGTCTAAGATTGTACTGTATGAATATCTACATCTGTTTACAAAGTTTAGAAAAGGTGGGTTCAGTGGCAGAGTGGTGAAGATGCTTACCTTTTATTCACAAGGTGTGGATAAACCTTGGAGTATATATATGCCTTAGCTGTTTGTGCAGTCGTAATGTTTGTTGAAAGCCGCTTGTCTTGCACCAGTATTAAATATGGTGTGAATATCTGTACATTAAATGTAAAAGATCATCAGTAAGTTACCAGAGATCAGTGGTTTATCCAAGAACTAAAGTTTTCTTCACCCAACCCAATCCAGTGATAAATTCTTGAGTATAGCATTAAACAATCCAATAAAATGCAGAAACGAATGCAATGTTTAAGATTTCTTTTCATGGGTGTCCTCCATGTGTTATCTGATTGGTCCAGTCACTTTCCTGACACAACGGGAGAGCAGTCTGAACCTCACGTTTCATAAATGAGCATGGTGTTAACCACTGGCTCTGTTGAATCCAGTGTCCAATCATTCTCCAAGGCATCTCATCGTGGTCGTTTACATAGCTATGGCATACAATCTCATGGGGACCATTTGCTGCCTGAAGAAGTGAATTCCAAGCTTTTGTCTAATGACTTAAAATATTCAGACCCTGTGCCATATTATAGAGTTCTCCTGTTAAACTGATCTGTTTTAGGCAGGTTATATTTCCCATACAAAGTATTTTCTCAGAAAAGGCCACAGCTTAACCCCATATGTACCAGTGTTGAGGTTCAACAAACGGGAATCACTTCTGGTTTGTTCATGGCATTGGTATTTCATAACATTCTCAATAACATTACACAAAGAGATTGGCGGACACGTATGGGGAGCACACAGGTAGCTCTCCAGGTACCTGTCGTTTCAGGACCAAATTAACTACGAAGGTGAAGTTAATCCTCGCACAAACAATGCATTTTCTGGTTGATGTATGGATGTACAACAATCACCCATTAACTCAAGAAGAAGTGGATTTTACAACTTGGACTCCCAGACAACAGTTAGCATGAAAACACAGTTCACTTTGGCAGAGATTTGTATGCTTTAATGACAACTTTGAGGAAATGGTATTCTTTCCATTGGAACTGGTGTAAGTAAGTTTTTCCTTTGTCCTTTTAAGGCCAGCAAGAATTATCTAGTCAAAATCACATAAACTATCACACCAAATAGGGTGGCACCAAAGTACCTCCCCTTGATGCAACTCTCCAACTTAAATGTCTTGTTGTAAGCTGTGGTTATAAGACGACATTCAGAGGAAATTTAAATATTCCCTAATAAAATAAATGTACAACACAGAGCTTCAGTGATATTGTATATTTTAGCCAAGCTGAAAAAACACTGATTCCATTAAAGATCTCTCAACATTTCTGCAACTCTCGATGGTTGTCATGTTTTTCGACATTGTTTTCTTGAAAATGGTTGTCTCTGTCATGACCTGCTTGCCTACCTCATTAGAGGAGGTCCAAATCATTCCTCAAAAATAACCTGGCATTGCTTCAAGCTGCTGTCGTGTGACAAGGGAGGTAATTCACAGGCGGCCTGTTGTATCCGCCGAACCACTAAACAGCCACATCTAAAGAGCTGAGGCAACCAGGATTCGCTAAATGAACATTTTTAAATGCTTAGTAGTTTCTTATCTTGAACAAGTCAGGCAGCAACATAATTTACCTAGTAGACAGGGTCATCTATAGTAAAACAATAGATTTATTTATAAAATAAATGTGTTATTTATAAAATAAATCTGGAAAAGCTACGACATTTTTAAAATTTTTAGCCAAAAGTAGCATTACTTTTTAATGTTCTCTCACATTATGTTTCCTTTTTACTCCAAATTTGATCTTACATTTTATATTGCAATCTTAAATGATTTTTTCAATACATCCATATTGTAAAGAACACTTTGGTTAATCTGAACAGCAGAATGCATATTTAACAGGAATAAATTTGAATTATTTACCTAAAAAAATTCTGAAACAAGTGGAGAAAGCACAACTGGAATCCTTATAGCGAACACAGATTGTTCCATATTAATTTCACTGGTTGCTTTCATTTATTTGTTCATCCTGTCAAAATGTTCCACTGCGTGTACCTCACTTAAGAATGGCCCACTGGGAACAGCCAAAGCAACCAAACGATAGTGTGTCTTAAGCGGAGGTAATGATGTTTACATATCTGACCATATAAATCGACAATCATGCCAGAAGAAACTGTAGCACTCCTATCACTGGATTGCATGATTCACTGAATCAAGAAGGTTGGTTTTATGATCAGCAGGATTGGCTCTAGCTTCGTATGTACAAATTGTAACCTCTTGTCGTCGAGCCTATAATGAAAAAACAGGAGATTGTACAGTGCAGTGCTTTTACAGTACAAATTCACAGCTGTGTACTACATTTCTGCTAGTCATCCACTCAAGCCCCTCTTTAAGTGAATGGTCCATGTTAAGACATGAGATATCAAAAATTTTACCAACTGGCATGTGGTAAAAAAACAGTTCTGAATGCCTAAATTCTAAATGACCGACCAACCGACCAACCAAGTCCAGTTTGAGTGGAGGAAATACAATCCTGGTCCAACAGGCCAGGGTACGCCTTGGCCCAGGAACTCAATAGCCACACAAGTTTTAGGCTATTTTTTAGGAGTAAAATTATAATTGGAAGCCAGAAAAGAACTGTCCCCTTTGGCAGAACCTCATATACTTATGGGGGTACTGGGTGAGTGAGTGCTTGGGGTTTAACGTCCTACTTAACAATTGTCCAATCATATGACGACAGAGGAATTCTTAGAGTGGCATACAACGTGCCTCCTTGTTGCAGAACAGATTTCCACCGTTTCTTTTATCTAGTACTGCTTCACTGAGACGACTTACCAAAGGCATGTAAGCCGCCCAAATGCTCTCAATGCTGAACGTCAAGCCAGGAAGATGCAGCTTCCTCTTTTAAAGTCTTAGGTGTCACCCGACCCAGGTCTGACCCTGGATCTTCCGCTCTCGAAGGGGATATGGGGTACTGGAGCTATGGGACTACTATCCCATCCAACTAGGTGACCCCTCAAGTTCTTGCCTTTACCCAGTCCCTCCCCCAATCTTTTTCTGCCTATGTGTACTTGTGCATTTACTGTATTCGTCTATTTGATTGGTGTTTTACATCGTACTCAAGAATATTTCACTTGTATGATGACGGCCAGCATTATGATAGGAGGAAACCGGGCAGAGCCCACTGGAAACCACGACCATCCGCAGGTTGCTGGCAGACCTTCCCATGTATGGTCGGAGAAGAAGACACCATGAGCTGGACTTGAACTCACAGCGACCACATTGGTGGGAGGTTCCTGGGTCATTGCACTGCACTGGTGTGCTAATCCCATCAGCCACTGAGGCCCACCTCGTATTGGTAGTCCTTTGTAACAACACTGATGTTGAAAACTAGAAGGGAAGACATCATGCTGTACCCACCTCTGTGTAATCTCCTCTTAACCCTATGTAATAAATCTTAGTGGAGTCAGCTCCAAAATTTGATGGGAAGTGCAGGGACAAGTGATGAACACCTGAGAATCTGGCTATTCTGAAAAATTGCACATGTATTGAAGTGTCAAGGATAGGATTTTATTAATATACAGAGGAAATAAAAACATCAATTAAAGAGATGCATGAAGCTATGCTAACCAAACCACCAACTAAATCACTATGGATAATTTACAGCCCAGCAGGTGAATCTGTCCTCAGGACTCATGAACGTGACCACAACATATAATGAAGGAAAAATAAAACTAAGCTTCAAGTACATGTACTGTATAAAAATGAATTAAAGCAGAATGATAAAGAATGAATTATTTTCACATAGAAAATTTATTGCAAATTTATGAAAGTTAAAATATTTCCTGAGATGTCTGTTGATAAAATTTTTTGCAATTTAAATTAAATGTGTTAAAGTTTACCTATAAGAAAAACTTTAACCAGCAAAGACGGTACAGTTTGACAACATACACAAGAAACCCGAGTTAAACTTAAAAACTTGTAGCTTTGTGTAATAGGTGGAACATTCTAGGTCTTTCACCTAATTAGTGTGCACATGAAAATCCATAAACACATGATTATCGACTGGCACTTTTAACAAGCAGGGCATCATATAAAGACTATCTTGGGCTTACTTTGTGGTGTATTCGACTTCCCCCTCAGGGTCAGGATTTAACATGAACTCCTGCTCTGCTTCACACCCAGTATCGTCAAAATTCATGTTAGGTCGATTCTTAAATCTGGAAGAAAGATTTGGACGCATAGCAATTACACAGCCAGAACCCAGATGAAGCGATTTAGAATTACAAGATTGACAAAGGCCAAAAATGCAACCTGAGAAAAAAAATTGCAAACATGGATGTTCTGATTTAGAAAATATGGAATATAGTATTTACTAAAAGGTATATAGAGGGGTTTAATGTTCTATTGGACCTTGAGACAACTGACCATGAAATTTTTTGGAGAGTCAATGTCCTGCTGTTGAAGAAAAAACTGTAACACCCAAATCATCATGGGCAAATATATTTATGAATATACAAAGTGAATTTGGAGTAAAGCCCAACCTGCCGAAAGCTTAGCTTCATTCTTTAACCCACCCTAAATCCTCAACGATATGACCTGTAGAGCACAACTTTAGAGCAAATTAAATTCATAACTGATATCACTTAGAAGACTAAAATGTTTTTTCAGGTAGAGCCACATATAAATTTCACAGAAATTACTAATATTCCTCAAATATACCAAAACATGCACAAAATTTGTGGTCAAATTTGTAGAGGATATAGGGTAGATTTCAACATGGAATACTGTAGGTGATGTTATTTACAATAGTTTTGATTTTTTTTTCCCTGGTAACAACCTTTAATTTAATCTGTACTTTAGTGTACAATACTTACAATCTAACTTTGCTGGGATGAGTATCAGCTTCACCTCCTATAAGAATCAATCCTTTTAACTTCACATTGCCTGTAAACCTGAAATAATATAAAAAATATACGTACTTGGCTTGTCTGATTATTACTTTGTTAACTGATGTATTAAGACAAAGAAGCACTTGTAGTCCATTGGTTTCCCTCCACTAATTTTTCCCCCCATATTATGTACTCACTGTATGCTGATTTCATAACCAGTCTGCTGTAAAGTTATATGCATTTTATTATTTATATAAAGGTGACAATGTCAGGATTTTCATCACTGATAAAAGTGATATCTCAAGACTAAAGTTAGATATCACTTTTGTTATTACACACCCCAATGCCCTGATGCCACAAAGAAATATTTTGCTTTATGATGATCCCATTCAAGCTTAGCGGAATGACGTCCTAATACAACTTCAGTCTTTAACATTTTATGTCACGCAACAAGACACAACATCATACAAGATGTCATGTACGACGTCATGCTATATACACAAACCTGTGAAGGCATACAGCTAAAAACATTGCTTAAACTTGCTCAAATACACAAAATCATGATATTGTCAAAATATACATAATAAATAGAATATTGCACAGTGAAGATTGATTATCATAAATACTTTTCCCGTGAAAGGCGGAAATGATAGCCTACTCAACGCTTCGCATCTCATGGGTTATCATTTTCACCTCTCACTCGAAAAATATTTATGATATTCAACCTTCACTATGCAATATCCTCTATGTATTTAACACTGTGAAGATGTGGTCACCATAACTTATAATATTGACCCTTCAGAAAACCTGAATGTTTATGCCTTATGGCATTCCATGTTTATCTATAATGTATACTTACGGAATTTTCAACAGTAGTTCTTGATCAGCATCACTTTCCACAAACTATTTCAAAAAAAACAAATATCAATCAGACTATGCATTTATAATTGAACTAAATGTGTAAAAAAAAAATCTGTTATCGGCAGTCATATTAAAATCCAGAGGCTACTGGAGTACACCTCATGAAAAGTAACATTCTGGTTTATATTTCAAGCTACATAAATAATGTGTTATAAAAAAATCGCAATTGATACTCAAGAAAGGCTGAAATTATAAGTGGTAGATAGAACTTGAATGGGGAACATTGGGAGTTTCTTGAGCTTTATTTCTGTGTTAGATTTAAAGAACTGGAATCAATTGTGTTCTAATTGCAATCCAGAAGTACATCAAGTGTCTCTTAATGTACCTCTGATAGTACCTATGATATAGCATGGTTCAATGACCAATATGTTACGAAGTATTAGTAAGTCTATATTACAAGCATTAACTGTGCCAGGACGAAATATGGAAACATATTAACTGACAACTTCTGAATTAAAACATTAAGTCGTCATCTATAAGTAAGCAATGATTTCAAAGTCTGGCTTAAGTCAACGCCATTTCACAAAAATAAAAACAAAAATACAAATTATAAAAATTGAAGGAAAACTAAAAGAAAGGGAAAAAAGGTGAAGAAAGAAAAGAAATTAGAACAAACAATAATGACAAATAGATCGTAAAATTCCGTACATTCTCTTTATCTTTCCGCTTATCCCATGGCTTAAAAACTGTCTTCCCAGATCCATCGATCGTTTCGTTTAAACACTGAACTTTGTCAGTATCGATCTTCAAGTAAAGACTGAATAACGCTCCCCTCTGTTCTTCGGTGGTGTGTACATCGTGGTCGTGGTCTTCCCCACATCCATGGCTGTGTCCGTGTCCCGCCATGTTGTTACTTGATTATCGCCCCGCTTTTGTGATTATCTCCCTTTATTCCGACTGAATCTGTGATACTCACTGGACAAGTACACAAGTAGTTGGCTACATGCAAAGTATGAAAGAACCAAGATGCAAACTGATAGATAAATTGACATTTATCCTACCTGTTTTTAGGCCAGTTTTAAATGGCACATGCCCGTCAGTAAATGGAAATTTATTCAAACATGTATATTCTGAAATGTATTTGGACTTGAACAGCTAGTCATATGCAAGGCTTGGTGTAAAGCTGGTTGCGGAGTGGGGTAGGCTTACTCTTATCGAGTAACGCATTTAATTGCAAGAGTTACGGACGGAGACAGCCCCCATTGTGTTGGATTGATGGTAAGGAACATTTACCGCTGTTTAGATGCGCGTTAAATCTCCACTAGTATAAATCCGACACATGTCCTTACAAATTAATCAACCTAGATGTTTTTAGTGTGATACATGTATAAGTGTGAACTCCAAACCCCGAGATCGCTGGTTTAAATCCCAGGCTGGTAAACTCTTACACTTGGCGCTTCGAGCAGGATTGCTTTGGCGGCTTATAAAGCAGACTGTGATGCTTTGGTGGACCCTCTGTGTGTGTTCTCTCCTACCTGGGTAGTACAAGGACGTGACTAGGAAACTGAGGGTGAATGTAACACGGTGACACGGTAACACCGCTTTTCGGAGATATAAATTTAAGACTAAATGTATCTATCAACGTAGACTAGAGGGTAACCTAGAAGATAACTGGACGGTTATATGTGGTCTTTACCTGCCGCGTTAATTGTCGGTGATTTCACCGCCTTAGCCGAGTTTATACCTTAATATCACAGCATCATAAAATCCATCATTGTGTTCCTGAACGACTGTAATTACAATCATTGTCATGTGCTCTGTACTGAAGCAGAAGCTGAAAACCATCTGTCCAAGAGTGTTGGGAAGTGTTGGCCTATAAAAATATAGGCCTTCGTATGTATCACCTATAAAGGAGCTCACACTATAAACCACAGACGATCGAAGACCATATATTTGTACATCATCGGTTATGGTTTGTATAATGCTATAAGCGTGTATATATAAAATGCAATTTTAACAATGTAATCGATGAACACGAGAAAATGAATCGGGTGTAACGAAAATATTCATGAAAAGACGTGATTTCTGTTTTTTTCCTCTTTGCATCGTGGTGATCTACCTGTTTGTCCCGGTGTTTAAAAAGTGCATCTTTTATCATATGTATGTGACTTCATATACAGCAAGCTTTAACACGTTCGACAAATACCTGAAAATGAAGGTAGTTAACTTTATGAAACCATTTTTCAGGGGACCTGAAAGTTGAACTCAAATAACATTTTTATAACTTTCACACATTTTCTGTGAGTCGAGCTATTCAGATAGGATAATTTACTTTGTTTATGGTTATTACGCCCAACCTTAAATACATCACATCCATATATCAACGTTAAATAAATAAGCAATTTTAAATCGAATCAAAACGTCACTATACATAGCATCCACATTTCATTTTCGGTGGGGAATGGACAAACGGTCTAGACTGACTGTAGAGCTTTTACTATTTAGCGTCTTATAAATTTATAGGATAAAACTCTTGACCAATGAGGTCGCATGTTCGCTTTAGTTTTAAGTTAGGAGCTTTATGGGGTATAATTAGCAAAATTCAGCTTTTCCGCGATCCGGGCACTCCCGGGTGTTCACCTCCAAGACTTTTTGAGCAGTTAAACACCAGTCACAAAAAATAAAATAAAATATATTTAAGATTTTCCTTAATATAGTCCACGTGTATATACTTATAGCTCGCAGTTTAGCCACAGAAATAGTATTTTAAGTACATTTCATCTTCTTCTATACCGGTATAATGATTTTACACGAATAATATACTTCTGCATTTTAAGGTTAAATAAACATCAAGGGTTTTTAATTTGGTTGCGCGATAGATTTTACACTATAAGAGGGAATTTTACATCCACAGGCTACGTGTATAATATATATATATACTAACAAATCAAAATCTGTATGGAAATTGTCTCCTGTGACATTTTCAGTTTTTTTTTTATTTGGATGTGCGATGGATTTTACACTATAAGAGGGGAATTTAATATCTACGGCCAATAAGAATCAAGAATGTACACTATATATATACTAACAGATCAAAATCTGTATAGAAATTGTCTCCTGTAACATTTTCATTTAGCAAAGTGCGTAAAATATAACATTTGTATTGTATTGATTCATACTATTGATTGTATATGATCATTTTCTCATTATACACGATGTTGTTGATGGTAAAACCGTGCACTTCCATACAAAAATGGATTGCACTTTGCCTTCTGGAGTGACTGTGTGTGTGGTGGTAGGAGGGGAGGGGTTGCTTTCCCACGCGCACGCTATGGCTGCGCATATACGCGACCATATCATTAAGATGTCAGATTAGTGGAAGGTCATGGGAATTAACCTATGCAACCAATGAACCGAGGATAAGTTTGGGTGGAACAATACGTCGCTGCCAGAAGCCATACGCCCCAGCTAGAAAGTCGCAGCAAAAAACGTTCAGCTTGCATCTTCCAGTTTCAGTGAGTGGTTCCATTTCATGAGAGTGTGTGGCATTATAGAGGGATATATGGCAGTTGTACTATAGCGTTGATGATACAGTACATATCGTATACACTTCCAAGATGATGGATGGGAACATCAGATGAGGTTAAAGAAAATCAGCCCAATCCAGTAACAATAACTGCTCCAAATATTGTCTATAACTTTTACAAAATTTGAAAACGAACCAGGTCCATGCTATAGTTGGGTATATTTAATGATTTACTGGATTCTGATGCGTCTGTAGGCTGGGTTTCTGTAAGTGGTTCACGTCTTGAAAAACCAGTTAGATGATATTGATGTAATTCAAAGGCTATGTATTGTCTAAGTGAAACCTCAGATCAAGCTGGAAAACCACTCCACTCTTCCACGGAGATGTTATCTTCGTTATACAATTTAACGAATTTCTTGATTCTTATTGGCCGTTGGTTTGTGTGTTATTACTGCGCTTAATAATATTAGGTTCTTATACAATTTTGTGTGCATGTTCAGTTTGTGTAACTAGCTGTGTAAGTTTTGCATCTTTAACAATTCACTTGACTTTAACAGGTCGTTGGTTTTGCGTATGTATCGTCCGATATAAATTCGTGAAATTGGCTTGTAATGCCTCCTTCTGAAAGAGCAGGGGCATCAAGTGTGGTTGGTAATTCTGCAATTGCCTCATACAGCTGCGCATGTATCTTGAAAATTAATGACAGGAGAATTATGAAAATCAACATTGAGTAGCCTATATATATATATATATATGGTTCATACTATATATACAAATTTAGACAACCCACGGAGGAAACAATATGTGTACAACTGATTATTATTATTATTTGATGACACCAAAGACTGTACATATGTACATAAGGCTCTTAATCATATACCATGCACGAAACATAAATATCTTTAGTTATTTTCATGCACAATTTAGATTTTTTTGTCTGTGTTTGTGTATTCTTTGCCCGTTTGTATCCAGATGTATGAATTCTTTTTATATTTATATACATCTACATGTAAATCCATAAATTTGTCAAGATCTCTCCGCCGGTATACCTATATCATTATAAAAGTAGTTTTTTTTGTTTTTAGTGTTGTTACATTCTTTTTATGTCGTTGGGTTCATTGTATAATTTGTAAATTTCTTGCGGTACTAGTTAAGTTGGAAATGGATTATATCAGATATTAATGAAACCAACACTTTCACTTCATACACGCGTGCTGTTATCGTATGTTTTATGTAGGTATATCTACATGTATATTTTTTCCCCAAAATTGTGACTCATTAAAGCGAATGAATATTAAAACTTCATAATGGTGTTTTCTTGACATTTTCTTTCAAAGTCCCAGTTATCATGACGTTGAAATAAGTTTTTTTTTTACAAATATGTACTAAATCCACTTGATTTTGTACCACAAGGTAATATTATTTCTTCTAGATTTCTTAATATCGCATTCATAGTAAACCGAACATAGCATACATAGTTAAGCTTACCATGAATATTATTTTCATTAAATATTAAAGCATATACCTCTTGGCGCTTTAGTGCCTTGTGGGTTATCCTTCCACTAATCACTCAAACAATAACAATGATTTTGTAACTTCACTACAGGCAATATTCTGTGTATGTCATTACATATCAAAATATACATGCTTCATATATTAACCTTTCGTTATGCCCAGACAGCAGGCGTCGAAAATTCCGCACATATATAGCTTATAACCATTCAAAATCTTACTCAAACAACGAATTATCAACGTAGTACAAAATAATTTATTTCGTTCATATATATACATGGCAATATAATTATGATGCGAGATTGTAAATTGTTTTACCCCGGTACACGATATCGTCGGAATACGCGACGTTGTGACATTATATACATGTACAATCTTGCATACACATGTATACATAGCCCTCTGTTCACAACGCTTTAAAAGTCACACACACATGCAAGTCGTACATATATATTAATTGGCTTTAAGTTATATATTAGTATTAAACCGAATCTAAGCGAGCAATTACTTGGTGAGGTATAGGTAATAAATTAGACAAATGAAACAATATGACCACGAAAACTCCGTGCGTGTAATCTCTCTAAGATGAGATACATCCACGCAATACAATATACATGCGCATTGGAACGACGGTAGAACAACATATACAAGTAACGCAAGCCCTGTTTGGCAAAAGTTATGTGTATGATCAGGTCATATGATATTCACCTTGCTGTGTACGCTAACCAATGGAAATCAATAATAATTACTACACTCTGCTTGGATGTTTCATATTGGACATATAGAGCGTGTCCTTTTACTGCATGGTTTACTTCAGGGTCTGTTGTCACTTCAATCGATTTTCACAGTTTGCGCAGGTTCCGTAAGTACAATCGCACATGGCAAACGACAATGGCTAACGACATGGAAGCCAACATTTGAGTCCCGTGTGCATCTAACAGCTGACCTTGCAACTTGTCACAAAGCACGGGCATCACCTAGGCAACGGGAGTTTTCTAGTCAGCCGAAAATAGATGCTATGCAAATGTGTAATATTTATAAAAAAAATCAATTCAACAGTTTGAGCATAAAACTGGATTTCAGGTATATACCTATCAAGCATAAAACTACAACATTTTAGCATTATACTACTATATATAAGCAAAACACGCTAAGCATGCAAGGAACAACGGTGTTCGTATCAGACAAAGAATTCCAGTCGCACCTTACTTATAACAAACCAAATTAAAATATTCGCTAAAACGCCTGCTCATATACAAGAAAACATTAATTACACATAAAGACAAAAGTGTATATTACACGTATTGCACGTTTGCCAGCCGTTTGCTGCTTGTAAAGTCTACATACAACTCTAGGTTCATCCCACACACACACGAAGTAAAAACACTTATCACCCATCATGCAGTCATAAATATATGTACAGTGAAATAAAAACTTCTCATTTGTACCTCTTTCTTACATGTGTACCTGAACGGAATATACATTGGCTACATGACAGCACAACACAAATACATTTATACTGCTTATAACATTATACAAAACATGAAGTCATGGCATACACGAAGTGCATGTCAGTTTACATTCTGGATTTTCACAGATCTGACTAGAATTTGCTCATCCATTGTTTATGCGGTTCATTTGTACCATTGTCTGGACACAAGCTACCATAAACAAACACATATATAAGTACACAGACAAACTTCCAGGCACACTTCCATACACATTTTCTTACAGCTGCATAGTACTATATACTTAAACTAAATCGCCTTTCTTCTTGCTACAGGAATCTCAAATAAAATTTTGCTAAACACAACACTAAAGCGACACTTCCAAACAATACTGATCACCGTCTTCCCAAGCTGGCTTATCTACATGTCTTTTGGCATGAATAATTAAGTTCTCCTCAGCTGGAAAACGAAAAAAAAAAACTAACGCTGCTGACTTTATAGAATGTCAACAAACTGGTTCAACGCCAGCA
Organism: Liolophura sinensis; assembly: GCF_032854445.1. NCBI lineage: Eukaryota > Metazoa > Mollusca > Polyplacophora > Chitonida > Chitonidae > Liolophura > Liolophura sinensis. The sequence continues at coordinate 35,575,711 of NC_088301.1, forward strand.
TAATAATTAAATAATTAGTCACATGAAAAACACTTTGCCCTTTACCGGGACTAGTTTCAACGCACCAAAGGAAAGATTTTTCTAGTATAAATGGATTTTGTGCTGACATAAATACCTCTGTCGCAAGAGAAAAGCTTGAATATGTGTCATTACAACACGCCAATTTTGCATTTAATATATAACAGTTAAAACAAATCTCGGCCTTCCCATTTCTAGCAACATGTTTCTTTCGGCATTTACAAATTTCTAGTTAAATCTTCATACACCTTTTAACGTACTCACAAACTAAAGGTGGACAAAAACTGACAATGACATAAGCAACTTATTAACCCTCTTTACCAGTTTTATAAACTGTTTCTCAGCATTTTAGTTAGTCAGTACCTTGGATATTTTAATTTATACACCGAAAGGGTTTATGTAAAACATCTGCAACGTGTACACGCTATTACATGCAAATCCGAAGCGACAATCACAGCCCAGTTTACGTCACACACCAGGCAAAAGTCCGACGTTTGGGGCATTCACACAACAGATGGGACAGGCCTGTGTTTGTGTTGCTACAGAGCCTGACAGTTGTTTATCGATCCAACGAAGACCGCCATTGTTGAGTGTCGATTCGGACCATGGTCGCTGAACAACACAACACACGTATTCACATTCACCCACAGCGACCACAGCTTCGGCAAGGGTCGCATTAATAAATACATATTCATTATGCCTTGTTTTGACGAACTCTTGGTATGAAAATAGTTGAAAAATTTACATCTCTGGTGAAAATAAAAATTTCTTGCAACACTCGCACACGCCTCAGCAGCACATTTAGGGAACACACAGCCGGTGATTATGGACTTTAATTGTTCTGACATGGCGACATTTGGTCTGACAACAAAAGCGTTCAGCTGTCAATGTACCATCGCGTCCTTCAGAAAGTATTTTACTCTGTTTGGTAAAGGCAAGTTGTCCAGTTCGTTTTCACCCCTCAGTTTTGAAAGAATAACTGCTCGGCATCTATCCTGGAGGTTGAAATAGCTCCTTTTCCTCAGCCCTAAGCTCATTTCAGTTTTGGCAGCAGTTGAACACACAATTGGATACAGATCGTCTTCAATCTTATTTAAGCCCGTAAAAGCCACTCCTAAAGACAAACCATCTTTGAAATATGTCAGCGTACCTTGATTCCAGTCAAACAGCAGTCCAACTGTCGTTGCTTCATTCTCCTTGAAGGGTTTCGTATATTGTCTCCATTTTCCGTTATGCCACAACAGTCCCTTGTGAGACAAGCCCCAGCTTTGCCCGTCTTCTCCCAGCATATTAACAAAAGCATCGACGTGTAGACGAGCACGCTGGGTACCAATACCAAACATCATGCTCGTCCCAAATATCCTTTGTGAAATTTTGATTTCCCAGTAATGTTTGCCATAGTTCAGGATGCGGGTGCCCCTCACCCCTGCTGTACCATTGCTCCAGTTTGGATGGAAATGAGCTGTGAAACCTTGCCTACCATACAGTCTGACTTCGTGTGATTTGTCCCGCTTATTCCACGTCCAATTATCTGTGCAGTCATCTCTTACCAGAAATGGCATTTTGATAAGGTCGTGCATTTTGGCTGAGATGAAATTAACGATTCTCTGGTGAACCTTGTACTATACTGACTTAGCTTCCTGAATCTGTTGACGGCGAATGTGGCAAGGCTGCAAAATATAAGCACCTATTATGAAAAGGCTCCGGAGAAACACCAAAACAATTCGTTGGATTGTTTTAAGGCCACCGTGACTCTAGAAAGGAGTTCGGATATACACATATAACCAGTACCAGCAATAAGCCTAGGTCCATCGATCATTGGGTGCACAGTGGTGATCTCACACCATCTATACACGCGATGACTAAATATTCTCTTGGTTCATCTGCCCACCCACGGATCTGATGATCTGATGGGGCCCTTGTCACCCAGCCTAGATTTGGGAGGCTTTCTACGGCCTGTCATGCACGTCCTCTTACCCCTAGTCGATCTCGGATGAGCCGAGTCGTCTCGACGAACGTGCTGCCCCTGGGGTGGGTCGCCAGCTTCTGTAGTTGACAGATGGAGAAAGCTCTTTATATATTCCCGTTAACCCAGGCTATTCGGCTTTGTGTGGTTCATGCGCATGAAACAAAGACACCACTACATATGAAAGCGCATAATAGCCTGTCCTCCCCAGCGTGCGCGCCTTTCTTTCCTGCCCGGTCCGTTCGCACGCCCGCCACGTGTCGTGAAATGCAGGCTAATCAATCGGTCCTCGCCCATTAATACCACAGAGGGGGGTTCAGGTTGTAACAGATGTTGTCCTGTATTCTTGCTGATCTCCTGGCCTTAGCGTACAAAATCAAACCTCAAAATCACATGACTGATCCGACCACACCTGTACACACATACATGTTTCAAAAGACCATGAAGACAAGATGTAATAATTGGTGGATATAACCGTAATATATACACCGTTGCACACAATTAACTGAAACCCGACAGGTAGTTTGACTTTTTAAATTTTTTAACTAAGCGCCGGCGATATATCTGCTTGAACATGTATTACTGAACCATGCACAACGAAAATAAAAATCTACTGGACTTCAAAGCCGTTCGACCTGACAAAATGGTTCCATTCCTTTCCACGTCTGGCTCTAAGTTGTCGTGTGCCTTATTATGACACGTGAAAAAGACATATGGTTGGAGAAAAAACATATTGACAAGTGCTTCTTTATTGAAAAAAGCAGCGGTGCACAACAGACACAATGCGCCCGACACATATGCTACACCATTGTCAATGACGGCTCTAATAGGGTTAACCTTGTATGTTACCTACGTTGATCAGATTGCCCATGCTTTGTGACAGCTTCTGGGCACACAAAACTAGTCGGCTTCTTTCAGTTTCCAATCGCCAAGTGACAGGTGTCATAAATACTGTCTGTTATTTCTGCCACAAAGAAAACGTTTGAGGGAAATTGTCTTCAGCACCATAATGCATGCGTGTAATCGCTTTCTTTTTCTTTTAGTAAAGAGGTGCCGGTATCTAAAACGAATCGACAGTATACATTTTGTTAGTATTATTACCATATTGATGACAAGCCAGTTTAAAGGAAATGAAAGTTTATATATTTTATGTTGACTTGTTTTATTTTTTTACAAAATAATAAAGTGAATATCCGAAAGATTGCCCGTCACTCATTTTCTGTAACTTGATATAATGGTTGAACATTAAAGAGAAAAACTTATATGTGATAGCAAGATTAGAACACATATGTATAAAGCCTGATGAGAAAGATGTTAAGTTTAAAGAACTTAAGAGAATGGGGGAATAAATGGTTTGGAATGTTAAGTTCAAGTTATATGAAAGAGGATATAAGCCTTTATTTTCTATATGAGTAAAATGATCGCCCTCCAGCAGAGCTTAGAGTCAAAGAAAGCTAAAATATTAAGTAACGTTCAACATATAGACAACAGAAAACTATGCCTAAAAATACTTTCAATTTTTTTTCAGATTTTTTAAAGAGTGTTTGAAAACTATGGTGGGCTGACCGCATGCATTGAAACTCTGACATCATATCACCTTTTTCCCCGATGTTCACCAAGGGGAGGGAATTTTGGGGCACATTAGTTTATTAATCTTTCACTCATGGGTAAAAAGAGCTATTCCAAAATATAGTATCGTGATTAAAGTTGGATCAACTTCCTTTGACGCCAGAGTTTCTTTTGATAGTATGATCAATAAAACCCACCTTAGAATTCAAATGTTTGGGGCGCCTCTTTTCACAAAAATCTAACAAAATAAACGAAAGCATATTTATGCATAGTTTTAAGTGGCCTATTTAGCGATACCTACTTCGATTTCAGAGGTCTTTCCCTTTAAAGATCCTACAGAGTAAATATTTTATTCCAAAGAAGGACAAGTCCATACAATAAGTGTTAACGTTCTGTACATTTCAAGAAAAAATTAAACAAAGCAGTCTTAATTTGGTACAGATAAGTTTTGTGCGGTTAGTGCCAGAAACTTGGTCGTTCACTGTTATATTTTAATTACATACTGAGGAATTAGTAAGCAAGAGAAAATAAACTTTGATTTAACTTGTTGGAAATCGTATAATATATCAACGTTTAAGGCTGGCGCATTTTATGGAAGAGCACTGATTAAATCTTAGCCTCAAGAAGCATATACACGTATATACTTGTATCCATTATAATACTTGTTTTTAAAATCCGTTTTAACAAAATGACTGTTGGAGCACACGGAGGGTCATCGGACCATATCTCAGTCGCTAATGAGAGGTCAAGCTATGCTTGATACGGCTTGAGGGGCTTCGAAAATCGTCTTAACTTCTTTTGTTGATAGTCGCGTGCCCTTGTTTGCCTTTTGTCCTGAGCTGGACTCAGTGGTCAGCTGCTGAGACAAGCGATGAGGATGTGAACTGTAGAGGGCACTAAAATTAGTATTTCGGACATCGTTTGACCAGAACAACCAGCTGTCAGATCTTTGTTGTCCTTTCAGTTGCTTTGCCACCTTGAAAACACGTGAGCGCACGTGGCTGCTGGAGCTCATATACAGTTTGTTTTGACATTCAAATTCAACTTCATCTATTACACAGTGATTGGTTGTGGAAATGATGACGTATGCATTGCGTTACCCTGTATAAGGCTTGTCCTTGGTGATGTGACATAATTCGTCGTGCGAGCAGCTCTAGATATTACGTAACTCTGCGCAGGTGAACCTCCATAACAGCTCATTCGTAAAAGCATGAACTTGCGCCTCTTTAATTATACAAGCGTTTGGTCTGTTTTGACAAAGCCTCGGTTGGTAAGATAAATCTTAGATGTTAGCTGAAATTGGTACGTGTATTAATATACATGATAACTTTCATTATCACTTTTAATGAAGGCCTGCCACACTGTTAGTGTTTTGCTTCTTTTTTTTGTTTTCAGGATAGGGGGTTACGTTGCTATAGCTTTCGGTTTAGTTTTAAATTCTTTTTTCAAAGCTGATGTGTTGAGTCTTAATCTTTCAAAAAGCGAAGAGAGTAATTACTATTATCTCTTTGTGAACACTAATACAACTGAGACATATCTATACCATACCTTTATTATATCTCGGTGTATAAAGTGTTGAATTAATAGGGGGAAAAACTATGTATAACATGCACCTGACCCCATCGTGCATCCATTCCCATATACTCTCTTACTGACCGCCCGAGTGTTTCATTCAAGGTATACAGTGCTGGTAGAATAATTGCAGAGTTAAAACTCGTTAGAGCCCAAATAACAGACATCTGTTAGGAGTCATTGTTTTCCTGTTGAGTTTGAGCACATTTTACAGTGTTTAATTTTCTGTGTCTGTGCTATCAATGAGTTGAGATCATACCTCATTAACCTGGATTAATCAGTATTGGTTCTAAACTGTGAATTACACAAGACAGGTGATCAGTGCAGATTTAATTTTTGGGGCGCGGGGTGGTGGTGGGGGGGGGGGGGGGGGTGGACGGTTGTCACATATATACACGCATGTAGTTGTACTCGTCAATATACCGTATTGTGTGTTACACATTATATGACAGTTTCTTTCCATGCACATATTGTCAAAACACGCTTGATGTTGCATTATGGGGGTAAAGTAAGACCAAAATTTTGTCATGCTTGGCGAAATGCATGGGTATATTCACAAAATAGATGTCTCTTGTATTTGATATACAGTGTCATGCATGAAAAATGTTTTTTAGTTCAATGTATGCTATATATATGCATAAATAAAGTTGTATCTTTATTCAAAATTTTCGAGCAAAAATTAAGGATGATATTTACGCCTTGTGATGTGAACACACATCACAAGGAAAAGAAAGCTTACACATCCCAAGTCTTTTAAAGTTTTGAGTTGAGGCATATATTATGGTTAGTGGTTATATCGACGATACAGGATACACTCATCAATGTTTCAGATGGCAAGAATAAGGCATCTTCTTAAGACTGTAAGTATATGCACATGCAGGGTGTACCTGTGCGCTGGAAGCTCGTTATGCCCACAAAGCTCCTCTATTTCATGGTAATATCGCTAGACGATTGTACGAAGCGATGACATTATGATATCAATCAATGGTAGAAAGATAAAAATCGATGACACGACGGGATAAAGCGATGACACGATGTATGGTCATCGCTTCGAATACCATGTTGGAATCGCTTCGAATCATCGTTTCTAGCATCGTGTAATCACTGCGAGCCATCGCTTCGCACGTTTGTGTCAGTGCTTCGTGCCAAAGTATCGTCGCTTTAAATGCTATAGTTAAGTTCTTTCTAACATCGTTTATACCATCGTGTAATCACTGTGAGCCATCGCGATCGTGTCATCGCTTAGCGCCGTCTATTTTTTTTTTTTTTTGTGACAGTCCTGAATTCCCTAATGCATTAGGGTATCGTATATATCATCCTTTCGTGCTAACGTCCCATCGCTTCGTGCCATCCACCGGCAATAGTACACAGCGTTCAGAACGCATCGCTACCCTACAGCTGACATTTATTTAATTTACATTACGTCGGGTGGCATCCATGCAGCGTCAAGTTTTAATAAATGGATTCATTCAGTGCATACATCAATATTGCATGACTCTTCAGTGTATATATTCCATGTGAAAGTACGGCGAGGAAATGCTTGGTGCAATAACCCTTGTGGTTGTATTTCTTTTTGTTCAGTCGTGGTGTGTGCAGGTAAAAATGTATATTTTTGGCCTTTGAATAGATGAAAGCGTGGGATTAACCGATGCATTTATTGTACATACGTCCATATATATGGAGTTAAATGTAGAATGTTTGTTCTTGTACGCTTGAGATCACCTTCAAGATATTTACTTTAAAGAACATATACGTACTCAACCGCATTCATATTGGCGGAAATTTAAAAAAATGAGCTTAAAGTCTCGTGGTCTACTAAAGCAAAATGTTGTGAAATTATGTTTTTCATTGACATATATAGTGCAAGAAAAAAGGAGTTACATCAGTCCAAGTTCCTTAAAGACACATTAAGCTGTAACATGGCTATATGCAGTGCTCATAGGAACAGACACATGCGAGTACGCAGAACAGTGTAATTTACAATATATGAAAGAATTAAAAATGCATTGTTCTGGACTGATGCCTGAAGCTGTTGTCTCTGCATGGCTGGTATAGGCATATTCATTAGCTTCAAACTTTACTGTGCAAGTCAAGAAATCCACACACTTGACTCATAAATGATCATTTCTTTTACACATACAAACATACATGTACATATGGCGCAGTGTATACTGCCTTCAAAGTTTGAAGACACATAAGAATATACACCTAACGTCTTGGCTTTGCAATCGAAACTTACATTGTAGACTGATCGAACAGTTTTACCCCGTAAGCAATATGCACATGCAGAAGACCTGGATCGAGAGTATATAGAAGTAATACAGTTATCCAAGTTCGAAGTTAACAGCAGCAGTTTTCGTTCCTATTTAATATCCTACTGTTAGGCAATTATTTTGGGGCAAAATAGAAGATTTGGTTTGAAGTTAACTTTGGTATTAAAAGTCCTAAAACAGTTTTGCACAACTGAACTCTTGTTACTTATGGTCAGCTTAAAAATTCTCTCACTCTAGAAACAAACATTGCTGGTTCAGTACGACGGAAGTGGAAGCCACGCACCTGCGCGTGTCCTTTGCTCTCCTGTTTTTACCTGCCGCAAACAAAGGTGAGCGAGAGACCGAGAACAATATACAGACAAAGGACATGTGGGACGACAGGGACAGGTGGGATAATGCAACTAAAGCACCCCAGGGGAAACCCCGCAGATGCGCATGTTACATCGAGAAAAGACCGCGGGGACTATAGGATGATCCGTCTTTATTACACTGACGCATATATGTTTGAATCATTTAGCACTCTGTTTCCTGACAAACAGATTTGTCTGTTGGTATAAGCATCTGGTTATTCGAGAGACCTGAACTTGAAATTGAAAACTTGAAATCCATGTGCTTCGTAGAGCTTTGTGTTCTCCAACATGCGCGCTGTATGCAAACAATCAGACTGAGTGTCAACGATTTGTCAGAATTTGTAGGTCAGCTGTATATACGGTGCAATATAATGCATGCATGCATTTATTAGTTTTTTGTCCACAGTATTCCCATATAAACTGCATTGATCGAGTAGGCCGAGCCTCAATGATAATCATTGAATGTTATGCGGTATTAAGATACCTTCATTTCGAGGAGTCTATTTCATTTAGACGTTCGAAAATAGTATTTGTACTTCAGTTGTAAGAACGAATGATTATCCCTAAAAGCCACGTTAGAAATATTTCAGCGAGATCAATGTTTTCAGTTGTAAGGAAATGTAAAGCTAAATCGATGTTTAGGCCTAAAGTACCCATGACTACTTCATGCTATTTGCATGTCTTGGTGCAAGTGTCTGTGTTGTGAGATCAGTTGTGACATTCTAGAGTACATGCATCACCTTTGCTTATAAAGATACTATTAAATTCTTATGATCAGTGTTAATATTCTCTTACTTGGGTGAGGGATGATGCATAATAAGGTCGCGTCTCTCACTTTTCGGCTGGAGGTTTGCCCGGTATACCCGCGCATGGCTCGTTCGTTTATTACACTCAAACCACTCAGGGTGGTACATGAGGTACAGCATTTTACATAATTACACAACATATGGCGGCTATACATATACTTACATTTGCAACAGCGATGAGGAATATCACTGAAAATTACAGTCACGCCTTCCTTTATGAAAAGGGATAGTCTTTTTAGGCCGATCGCGTCTATAGATTACAGAATATATTTCAGTTTAGCTTGCTGTGAGCAGACATAAGGTTATCTATCTTGTACTTTACTCGCAAGTGTTTTAGTTTTGGACAGACGAACAAGAAGTGATATTCGTCACCAGCGCAACCTGTTTCACAAGCCGTACAGTGACGTTGTGATCTATCAGTTTTAGACCATCTTTCCTGTTTCGATTGGAAGTCTGTGACTGGATGTCCGAAATTTTCTTAGGGGTTTTCTGCCGTTTTCTTCTGGCGACATTCGGCGGATTACTCTAGTTTCCTCCACCCATAAACCTGACCACCATCATATCAGTAAACGCAAATTCCAAAGCTCAGCATTATGAAGACGGGGGCCTCCGTGGCTCAGTCGGTTAAAGCGCTAGCGCAGCGTAATGACCCAGGAGTCTCTCACCAATGCGGTCGATCTGAGTTCAAGTCCAGCTCATGCTGGCTTCCTCTCCGGCCGTACGTGAGGTCTGTCAGCAACCTGCGGATGGTCGTGGGTTTCCCCCGGGCTCTGCCCGGTTTCCACCCACCATAATGCTGGCCGCCGTCGTATAAGTGAAATATTCTTGAGTACGGCGTAAAACACCAATCAAACAAACAAACAAACATTATGAAGACCAATAAAATAAAACAAATAATGTCTAAATTAAGGTTTAAGGGTGTGAACTTCTTTGCTTGTCTTTGTGCCTCCCAAGGAAAAAAGCGAATCAATGACTATTGTTTAATGCCACTTTGGCAAAACTATTGCTAGTCCGAAAAAAAGGGAATGTGCACCTATATGAATATATGGATTCGATACATCCTTTATTTTGGTCTATGTGTTGCTTCAATCGCTATTTTATCTGGCAGTTTAGAGATTATCCAAGAGCTGAGTAAGGAAATTAATATGCGTTAGCCAAAACTGCTCAGTAGCTGAGATTCAGATTCCTCTACCATATTCCCACACTCCTTGCAGCACATACGTCGCTCCCTACTTTCGCTTGACATCACTGCCACAACTAGCAAATTTTGTACAGTAACCTTGAGCAACGCCAAGTTCACCTGGATCGCGGTGATGAGACATGAAGTAATGTCCGAAAGCACAGAAATTGTATAAAACAATACTTTATACCCACGTATTCGCTTTATCTAAACTATGAACGCACATGTAACAACTTATTCGATGAATATCAGTACTAGCTGAGTTCCGCGCAAGAACACCTGTGGTGAGGTCTAGTCTGAGGCTTAGCTTAAGAAAGCCTACATCCCTTAAACCGACAATAAAGGTTGAAGTTTGTCGAGTGCCAGTGATGTAAAGAGAGCGCAGTGTCTAGCACATGCATTGCTTGCTGTGTGCTTGGGACCATCATATAAATATTAATAAAAGCATCTGATCAGAAATACACTATAAACTTGGTACAATCTTGCAGTATTACAAAGTTACAGCACAATCTAACAGCCACCACCAATTATTTATTACATTAAATGTCGAACAGTATAGAAAACCTTTCACATAGCTTTATATTCTAAAATCTTAGAAAAAACCCAAATCAATCTTGAGGACATGTTCTCCTTTCAAGTCAAAGGTACATTTAGAGTTCCAGCACAGCTTCTTAACTTCAGCGATTATACTGATTAATGGTGCATTAAAGCCGTACTTAAGCACCCTTCACTTACATAACCACAGTTGCATTTTTTCCCAAGCTTACTGCATATTGGACACAAAAACAATGGACCTCACTATGTACCAGACATATGTACTTCAAATCAGAGAGCGTAAGTGGATCTGAACACCTGGCATTTTCTCATTTACACACTCTCTCACTGTGTAAACCAGGTATCCAGTAGGACAGCATGTAAACTTCACACACGCCATTTTCTAACCTTATGGCTCCGGTGCTAGGGTAGACTCTGATCCATTATCATAACCAAAATTAAAGTTATAACTCCCAAACGAGATGTCACTTGCCCTTTTAATAGTGTACATCATCTTAGTTTAAATTCAGAACCCAATTTAATGGCAGCATAATACAGTATAGGCATCATGTTTTTTGTTATCAGAGCAAACAATGAATATTAGAAAGGACCAACCTCTGAAACAAGGGAATAATGAAAGCCTTTCACTTTTTTTTCTTCTTTATTATGATCTTTCAATCAACATGCATTTCAAGATACCTGTACATTTAATTTTTTGAGAATTTTGCTGCACTTTCTAAGATGGAAAAGAACACGAATACATTTCTCTGAAGTTTTACATGCGTTGTTTTTCTCGTCTTTGTATCACACCTGGCCAATTTCCATACAATACAATGGAGAAAAATCTTATCTTTGTCATCCACCCTAACGAAGGCAAAACTTCAAAGCACATGCCAGGTGTGATTTTCCTTGTAACTTTTTCTGATCATAAATAATATTAATGTTGTTAGGATTTACTAGTCTTCTCGGCATTCTGCAAACTTTCTGACATGAAAAGTTTGCCAAAGCTCTGAGCAGAGAACTCCGAGATTTGCTGACAGTAGTTGTCGATTTGTCCAGCGATGAGGAGGCTGTCCAGCCGTGGAGGGGGTTGTAAAGGCTTGAAGATTTTATTGATGTCTTCATCAGGAAGTGGCGCTTCACCTCTAGATATCCTTAACTGGTTCTCTTGTTGCTGCAACATATCAAGATCACAACAGAGCCATTAAAATGTAACCTGGCCAGGCCAGCAATAACCAGCTGTTCAAAAGAACTAACGATTCAATAAGAAAGGACAACAAATAATATAACATGGGGTAAACAGGAAGAGGGATGGAAACAAGGGTGTACACCAATTAAATGTTTAACAGGCAGCGCAAAGTTTGGGCTATGTAAGCAGAAACAGCTGCATTCTCGGGAGATAAGAGATAATTCACGGCAGATTGATCAAAACTGATAACATGGCAGAGCTTTTGATTTCCTCCATGTTTGTAATTTTGCTCACTTTGAACTGTGATATCTTGGTAATGCAACATCACAATGACAAAAGTTACATGTATGTTTTTAAACTTCACGTGGGATACATTATTGATGCATATATACATTTGGTCTAGTGTTGTCCTCCCCTAGAATAACCAATAATGGGACAGTTCCTTAAAATACACTGAACACTGTTATCCCAGCTCATCAAACACTGGGTAACCAACTTTCACAATATGAAATATGAAATATTTTTTTTATAATTTTTGCAAATCATAATACATTTTTATTATGTAATAAGATATGCAACAAGAAAACATTTAAAAGGGAAAAGCTTTAATATCTGTGACAGATTTATTTTTAAATTAAATGAGCGTTTGTTTTTTTTTTGCCTTCCTCAAGAATATTTCATATATAATGGCAGCCAGGATTATGGTGGGAGGCGGAGCTCGGAGCAAATCCCGGACTATTTGCAGTCTGTGACAGAGATTTATGAGTACACTGAAACATGTTGTTACCCGTCTTTGTTGGTACTGCTGTTTAGCAGACTGTTGTTTTAGGTGCTGTCGTTGATAATTAAAGAACTTGTTACAATCCTGTGTAATGTCGTCAACACACTCCATCAGCTGCCTCACATTCTTCTCCAATACAGAACTGAATAAGACCAACATTTAATACAACTAATTAATTTCATTTATGACTGAGTTTGAATAATTACTTCATTGATTGTAAATACAAGCTCGATTAGATGGTGCTAGCCATGTGTATTTATTAGTCAACAGAAAGATTTCACAACACATGTATGTACTTACTGCACCTTGGTTGTATAACAGAGAATTGTTTAAGACTAGAGGCGATAGCTCTGTACTCTGGTCTGATCGCTATACGCCACTGGATTATTAAACAATTAAGTGAGAAATGCACACAGGCCCACTTTATTACATTCTGATCTATTATAACATTGAGGGGTTTGAACAACAGCATTTGATCTCACTACCAGTTGACATGTCTAAAATGCTAACCATTTTGAAGCCACGCAACTGGCTTCATATAAAATAGTCTGATGCTCTAACCTTGTGGCCAGGTCAAGGAATTGGTCTGACTGCGGGGTTGTTGTTAGTTCTTCCATTTCACAAAGCAGTGTATTTGTCAGATGGGAGTTACGAATAAAAACTGGTATCTCCTCAAACATCTTCTCAAAACTCAGCTTCATCTTTCGCACTGTTTCAGGAGAGAAATCTGCCTCACGGTAAAAGTTCATCATCATTGGAGTAAGTCTATAAGCTTTCAGAGACAAAAAGCCCTGTGTAGTCTTCAGTGGGTCTGCAAAAAAATACCAAAAAAATAACTGCAACCAAGTATTAGTACACAAAGCTGGTCACAATATTACTCGACCACGGAGAAATACCTATGGCTACTTGAACTCCAATAATCCAAACTGTTTTATTTTGTTGTATTTTATGTAGGCACTTCAGTTGTAAAAGAGTTGCAGCTCCACCACAGCTTGAGAATTCTATCGCACCTTAATGACTTAACCACAAAAGCAGGTCTCCATTAAAGTATACTGGGTTAGCTGCTTGCTATTTTTCCAGCCTGCTGGCCAAGAGAGCTAAAGAGCTGACATGTATTACTGATGATTTTGCCATTTTCTGGTACAAAGCCAAGAAAGGTCAAAGCTTTTCCCAAGTATAACACAGAAACGGCTATTTTCTAAACACAATAACACAACAATCTCACATCCTCAACTTACGGGGCTGTGTGATTTGTGATCATAACGCGTAAATTCATATGTGCAACTCAAAGTTTATCTACCTGTTACTTTACTTTCTTACTTGTAAGGCCTGCTTGGGAAGCTCTAAACGATTGACGATATTGCTGGTAAACGAACCCCACCTTCAGACAGTAAAAGTGTCTTTGCAATATGTATACCCATTAAATTCAATACCCCCCCCCCCCCTCCTCTTCAAAAAACAACACTTACCGTATATTAATACAACTGACTCTTCTATAGAACTCTGATAGTTAAACTGTGAGTCCAACAAGGCCCTATTGATGAAGGATCCAAAATATGTGCTCTGGTAACCAACCTACATGTAAATGGTCTATATTTACATGTCTCAAATTTCTCATCATGTCCACTTGGTATCGCACTAGGATAGAAAAATGAAACCAATTTTAACACTATTAATTAAGTACAATGTAGAAGTCAAAGAATAGAACTATTTGAAGTGCCACTTTAAACAATTGCTTTTTAAAGTGCCACTTTAAACAATGAAACTTATGAACAATGCCTGGAAAAAAGTTACATCTTTCAGTAAATAAATATTAATACCTTCATCAAACTCTTCCTCTTCAGTATGCTTGGGAAAGGGAAAGCAATTAGTGATCTCCAGCCTATTGTCAACAACCAGCCCAAGTAAAACGCCCTGTACCAGGTCTGTGCCACCAGCGCCCTCCTCCTGACAGTGTTTAATAATCTTCAACACCACCTGAAGATTGAAGAACAGCAAAAATGCACAATAATATCCAATCACTTTTAGATACATGTACCCCTCATAATATTTACCATCTTTAATGCACTGCTCAGCTGAAATACTACCAGTCCAATATCACAGCCCTTCAGCCGTGGTCGAGGGCCCTGGGAGCTATGATTGCAAGACTGCCGGAGATGCATTCTAAGCATGTTTTGGGTCTGATTTTACAACTAAAAGCTACTTCAAAACGGGTTGTTTACTCTATTAAATCACCTGGAAAAATGTTTCTGATAAATATACCTTAATAGCTATTTGTGAAAATAAAAGGGTAAAAAACCAAATTATGCTTTTAAGGGGCAAAAGTGCATGGTCCTCTAGACAGTCTAGAAACAATTCATAAGGCTAGGGGCATTCATTTTTGTATGTCTTTTTATATATGTCAGAGATTTCTTAGCCTTACAGAAACAAAAAGAGGTCAGGTTGGGGTTAGCAAAGTCAGTCCAACACTGGAACCCTATATTTAGACCTACATGAATAGCCCACAGTTGTTAAAATAATCGTTTCCAAATTCAGTCAAATAAGAAAAATATAAATATGACAATGATATTGACATTTCCTCCCATCTAAAATTAATTGTTGTTTACTTGATAAAAGGTTTGTTGTACAATGTAAAATCCCAAGCACACATATACAGGCCCACATTCCGTATAATGCTTAAAATCATTTTTGTTAAATAACGAATGAGAATCAATCCAAATTGGGGGATGCCTTTCACTGCCAATTGTAAAAAAAAAAAAAAAAAAAAAAAAAAAAACAAAAGAAAAAAAAGTTATCAAAGGAAACAAATCAAGGTAGAGTTACACCTGTAAATGTAGTTACCTCCCATGAAAAATTTAAACTTTCCCATTTAATAAGCTGAATAAACAAATCTGAAAACTGAATTTACAAATTAATTCGTAACAAATCTTTCTGATAGAGGAAATTACATTTTACTAGGATACTGCTGATAGGTTTGAAAAAAGGATTGATTTTTTTTTTCAAAAAACAAAAACACACTGCCAAGCATTGGTCCATTACTTTGAGGGCAATTGTTCTAAATGTAACATTTGATAAACTCCAGATATAGCTGGAAGAGACAATGCTGACTAACAGCTACACCAAGAAGGAGACCTACAAGAGTCCTGGCCACTAAGGAAGTATGGCTAAAGAAAAATAGTATTTACTACAAAATCTGATGAATGGCTAAAGTGACTGGCTGAAAAAAATACCTAAAAATACTGACCAGAGGAAGCCCTGCATAATGATGTATGGCATTCATTTCTTTTACTGAGCCAAGGCTGGGTCAAAGAATGTGTCGCATTACAGAGGTGATATTTCTTGCAAAAGCAAGCGTACTATTCAATATACATGCATGAAAATTAAAGCATCCACAATTCAGACTTAAAATACAATATATAATATGCACCATGGTATTTTAAACTAGCCTTGAATGACAAACAACTCCAGGAATACTCCTTGAATTTCATTTTCATATACCTGTACAGACCCTGTCCCAACATTATTGCATAGGGAACTTCCTATTTTGGAATCGCTGTCAGCAATCTTGTATCCGTTGGATTTACACAATTGTCAGCTTTCCAGATAGTCTGAGTATTTCTGCAGAGCTTTTGTGATGTTATTTTGTACAACTAGGCCTTACTGGTCGCTAGCAAAGTGGCAACAAGTGACCTTTTCCTCAATGCTTTAACATTGGGTGGCCATTTTGTTTTAGACGCAAAAGCGTGGTCACGTGACCCATCCTACAGAATACACACAACACGGGCACCTATGTGCATCGTTATTGTTGTACCTGATGATGGTTGATGTCCGATGATGGTTTGGGAGAGACAAAATGGTTAAGATAACTAAGGTACTAATTCAAGTTAACATAAATGGGGTGCAGGTTTTGTGAAGCCATTCTCGACATGTCTGCTCTGTCTTGGCAGATAATCTAAGTGACCGACAACTGCCTGATATCTGTGTGCAGTTAAGAGAGTGGCATCAAACCTTCGGATTGCGTAAAAACTGGCTTCTAGATACATGTATAAATCTTCTAATCACCATCCAGTTAGTTTTGTTTTAATTTAAATTAAAATATAACCAGGGTGATCAGTCTTCAGTAAATTTATTTACATCGCCCAGCGTGATAAACGCTGACAACAAAATATGTAAAACTGAAACTACATGTATTTTCAACACTCTTCTGTTTCGGAGGTTGATTTGGTGTTATGGAATAACATACATCGGACCACAGGCATTAATGAGCTCACAAAGTATGCCTCCCCTGCTCACGATTAGTATGTGCAGGTCACATCAGCATTTCTTACACTATGGACTATACTATAAGTGTGGCAGATATTATCAGCTGTATACGTTAAAACCTCAGACAAGACTTCACGAACTTGACAGCTTCAGTACACGATGCGCTTTTGTTGTAATTTTCATTTCTGAATACCGGAGTTCTGTGGGTAGGTCCCATATGGTGAATTTTTATCTGCCTGTCTTTTAACCCGTCTTCAGATTTAATCCGTCTGCTTTGAAGAATTACCTGTCCAAAACATGGGTGGACAGGTCTCTGGGTAAGCCCCTCACAAAGCTTAATAACTCCAGAACATCAAGATAGAATTGTTGGAAAGATTCTTGTCACTAAGAAACATGTTTTACCTGATATGTATGTATCAAGATAGTAACCGCAAAAATATGCAGCCCTCAATTTTAGCCATTTTTTGATGTAGTCCGCAGGCCATTTACACCCAGCATACAGTAATGTAAACTGCACGTAAGCTTCCTCCTAAAGCTGTGGCAATGGGTTTGGAGGGTTGCCCGACAGACTACCACATGTGGTGGTTTTGGTTGCTCAATGGATTTTTCGGTTGTCACGAATAACCAGACGACCGTAGAAATTGAGGGCTGAATATAATTAAGATAATAAACAGAACTATATGTGCAAATACTTTCAATTTCTTACAATTATGCTTAGGATGAACATGTGAGTAGATAGAAAATAACTTATCTTTCCATTAGTCTTACATGCTTTGGCAGTTTTAATGCCACAAACATGTGAAACCACTTTCACAGGTACTGGCTGTCATTAAATTTCTTGATATTGGTCATGAACAATTGCTGAGAGACACGAAGAAAAATATTCAATATGAAAACAAGTTACAGACATGGTCATAATCAGTTCATTACTATACATCATTGACGTCTGGTTTTAATTCCAAAATTTCATGGATCCAACCTGGTTTATAAGATCACCATGTGGACGTGGCATGTGAGGGTAAGTCACAACTAATTATCCAATTATCTTGGATTTACTGGTTATAAAGGAAACAGAATATGGAAATAAACTCGGCAGAAAATGTCTTGGTGAACGTAATTTATTGGAGTTTTGCCCAATAAATCAATGAATCTTGAACGCATTTTTGTTGCGCTGACTTTCTCCACATTAGGTTGTTGAGAAATACCAAAATTTCAACCTGGCCGACTCCTTGGCTGTGATCTACGCCTAACCCGACATTAAAAGATCACAGCCGTGGGGAGTTTTAAACTTGAGGGTGGTCTCACGTGGTAAAGTGATGTCAAAACAATGAAGAAGCGGCTTTTTACAGTGAACATCTGAGAAGGAGCTCATTGACTAACAATACTAACTCACTGACTAACAGGTATAACGTGAAAACCGCGAAGTGAGCCGCGGTGTCATTAATAACATAACTACTCTAAACATGCGGAACTGCTGTTGTTGTTGCTCCCTAACATATGCTGCGTTAGGCAAATGAAGCCCTATCGTGCCACAATATGTTGACTAATTGTGGAATGAAAATTACACGATAATTTTTCCCTACACCATGGACAATACAGATTTCTGGAGATTAACCATAATCTACTCACCAATCCATCGATCTGAACAAACTGAAGCGTGCTTCCACCTTTGGCTGCCATCTTTCTTTTTATGTGATGGAGAACATGCGGGAAACTCGTACATTTCTGTATTGTAATAAGGCTGGTTTCCTTTTCAACTTTTAACATCAAATGTTTCCCTCCCTTTCGTCACCGAAATTCCTCTTTGAGTTGTGAGAATGTGCCCGCTATATTCTTAAATACACAAGCTTAAGTTTATTTTTAAATTTCTACTTGCGTAAAATATACTTCCACATATGTACAAAATAATTTAATATAGGTAGACCTATAATAGAATTTAACAATTATGCGAAATAATCGTTTATTTTACATATGTACATATAAGTAGGCTACACTGTCTTGTATACACTAGACAAGAAATGTTCATGGACTATTTTGGTATTTACCATTACACAAAACATCTTCACATGCTGTCTATTACATGTGTTCCACACCTGTGTAATTTGGTTGAATTTTATGACTTTTCTCAAAGTTTGCAGGCAGATAAAACCAACCCCGTGCCGTTACCATACATGATTGGATGTATGGGAATAAAAGCAGAGGATTTCGTTAGACTTCTTCCTAAAATGTACGAGTCAATGATGAAAGCTAAATGTTCATAAGTTTGCATAATATGTACATAATTTTCATTCCGTGCCAATTTTTTTTAGATTTTCCCTGCAAAAACATGTTTTCATGAATTTACATCAAAGTATTTAAGAAAAAAATTGATTTGCCGGTCCCTGGTAACGAGAAAGTACGAGATTAATGGCGGCGCCCATGATCCCAGTGGCAGATCAAAACTAACAGTGAATTCATGCCGCACCACAATCTCTACGAATAGAAACCCGCTGTTGCAACGACTTCACTGAGGTTAACTCTCTTTATGAAAAAAAAACTAAACTGCTTTTAGATTAGACTGATTTATTCATAACAGGGCTGCAAAAGTTGCTACACACAGCTGTTTGACACGTACCTGATGTAGCAGGTTAGAAGCACTGTAGTGTAGGACTATTGTATGAAACGTTACATGCAGTGACATCACTCGTAAGTCGGATTCTGCTTCTAGTCATTTCATTCTTAAACCGTTTCATCCCAAGGCATATCGTACCCAAGACATTTGGTAACCTAGTCATTTTGTACCCAAGATATTTATACTGTATAAGATGTCCAGTGTTAAAACAAGAACAATTTCATGACAACAGTTAAGATATATACTTCTGACACGAATAGAAGATAAATGACACAATGAAATGTTTTAGTTTTCGTTCTTGTCAGATATATCTGAATGGAGGCATTCGGGGACCCCAAGGTACTTGCTCTTTTACTTGCACCTTCAAGCTCTGTTTAACTTTACAGACATTGACAGTGAAAATATTGTTTAAGTGACCTAAAAGTTAATGCAAGTCTCTGCTTTATTATGACAGTCCAGATTACCATTTTTTGATAATTACAATTTATGTATGCTGTTGGTCATATGATGGCACTTTCGCTTCGATATTATTTTGTAATCACTACAGTGGACTGTAGTGACTTATCAGGGTGATAGTGCCTTCGTGCAGGACTAGTATGCTGTGCAGAATGTTCGGTTACCCAGCATAATATAATTTTCCGTTATTGTCATGTCTAGTTCTGAGACTCTTATCCATCGTTGCTCATTATCATGTATCTTCCCATGATGTCTCATCTCGTCGTCTCCTAGCTACTGCTGCAGGCAAGTTAATTGCCCAGATTTGGGAGGTCATGAATACTGCTCTAGCTCTACCTTTTAAATTGTTTTTAGTTAAAACTGAGAGTACAAGTTTTTCGGGTATAACCCAGTGTTAATGGGGTAAAATTTACATAAAGATTTTGATGGTCTCATTACTTAAATCTAGTCTAATGTTTTCAACACCAGCCTTATCATAACATAGAGATATCCAAATGTCACCAACCAACAACAAAGTCGTACATGAACTTGGAGTTTTCTTATTTAACAAGTAATAACTGTATGGTCTCATTAATATGTAAGATTGTGTTAAGTATAGTTTTCCAGATTTACCTGTTTCAAACCAGTCTGATTGGTAATGAGTTATGCTAGCCAGTGTGAGTGATATATGAAGTGAAAACTGTCAAAACAACCCTTAGTTAGTGAAAGCACAGTAGAGGGTGACTAAGCCTGCACATGGAAGCATGCTGCATGCTGTAGTTATTTGAATTGCAACCGACATCATGTTCAGAAATTCCTGTCTATTGATGGAACAATATATGTCGACAGGCATTGTAATTACAATGTAAAAAATTAAGCCCTAAAAGTAAAAAAAAAGAAAAAAACAAAAACAAAAAAAACAGTGTTCAACATTTTATTTTTTTAGTTTGTTTTTGGGAATTTATGTATGGTTCATTTCATCAATACTTTACAATTTAATTTTATTATTTTAGGCCTGTCATTCCTGAGAACTTACAAAAAGACTGAGACATGAAACTCAAGCGTTTGAAGCATGCAAGAAAAGTCATGGGCTTTTACAAGAACAACTTTGACTTTGCACCCCCAATACGTGTTCTTATTGATGGGACATTCTGTAAAGCTGCTTTGAAGTTTAAGATCAACATCAGTGAGCAACTTCCCAAATACCTGGATTGTGAGGTGAAGCAGTGCACAACACAGTGTGTGTTGGCAGAGTGTGAAGCATTGGGTAAATAATTATGTATTTAGTTTTAGAACACCATTCATGCAGAAAGGGAGTCTTTGTAAATCTTTTATAACATCCCTAGTACATTATATATAAATCTTTGCTTTAAGATATTCCATTATAATCAACCATAAAATGAGATACTGCTCTGATAGCCCAGCTTAATAAATACTGCGTATAATATTTTTATATGATGCAAAGCATTGTCAATGTGCAAAGAGTTTCGCATTATGTAGAATGGTAGAGGTAGATTAACATCCAAAGCTATTGTTATGATCCATAGTTCCAAATGTTTCTTGTCCACTAAACCATAAAATGCGGTCACTGTGCATTCAAGTCCAGCTCATGCTGGCTTCCTCTCCAGCCATGCGTGAAAAGGAGTTGTCAACAACCTGCGGATAGAAGTGTGTTTCACACTTATATGCTGCTGCCATATAAGTGAAATATTCTTGAGTATGGCATAAAACACCAATCATATAAATAAATAAACAAATAAATAAAACCATAAAAGCGTAAAGCTAGGTTCTCATTATAATATTATAGCATCTGCTTCATGGACCATTCCAGATGTTACAACAGTTTCACATTCAAAACTATGATCATGAGCCACCATTCCCCACCTCCAAATGTCTATTGTCTATAATATCGCAGATGAATAAAACTTAGCCCTACATATTTACACAGGGCCCCTGCTTTATGGACCATTCAAAGTGTTACAACAGTTTCACATCCAGAGTTGTAGTCATGATACTCCAATACCTGCCTCCAAATGTTTATTGTCCATGATAAAGCAACAGAATAAAGCCAAGTTCTACATAGCTACCCAGGTAAGATGTGTGCGTCTGAAAAGTGCGCTGTGTTATTTGTTAGAATATTGTGATTTGATTTATTTATTTACATGCAACAGAACAAATCATTTTTTTATTTATTTCCAATATTCTGTATTTGAGATACATGCTACATGATAGTCTCTTCCCTAGATAGTGTTATCTTCCAAGAAGACTGGATGGCAGGTACTTGCACCCACATTGTATATTGTATAGGTCAAAAGGTTGATGATGTTGATAATAGCACCGTTTTTCTGATAAGTAACAATTGTGACTTTGTTCTAATACATGATACCTTCTGAAATACATGTACATCACCAAAATAGTAATTTTGAGAAAAAAAATTCCCCTTGGCAATAGTAGTGGCAGAGTTGGGTAAAGCCCATGACAATTTTTTTTATGTCTCCGTTTCAGGATCAGGAGTTAGCAGAACGATTGAGATCTAGGCCAGGTAACCCTCTTCTCTTCATCGCGTACAATGCCATTAACCTTGAGGCTCCAGCGGAGACCTCACGCAAACGAGCTCACAAAAAGGTGCAATCTAACATGGTCCCAACAGACTTCCATAAGGAAATTTTAGACAAGATGAAGACAGATGTGCTTGGACCAGCTACACATGTTAACAAACACAGACATAAGAAAGTGAAAGGACCAAATCCACTTTCTTGCAAGAAGAAGAAATCAAAAACTGGCACAGGGAAATCATCTATACCTACTGAAACCAAGAAAGTGGGAAGACGGAAAAAGAAAAAGCCTGTCCAAGACAAATTATAGCCTTCTGGTATACTTATGCATCAGATCTCTTAAATAAAAAGCAAATTTAAATGTATGACCTGATGTAAGATTTTTGCATTTGTTTATAATAATGCCAGGTCCACACCTTCAGAAGCCCTATACATAATCTTGAAATAACTGGATACTATTGACAGTTGTTCTCAGGCTGAATATTGTCAGTTCCAAAAGCACCTTTTAAAGAAATGCATTCTCAATCGTGTCCGCATGAATTTTAAGGGGAGATAATTTGTGTAGCCTTGGAGCTCATTTTGTGGAGAGCACAAAAAGCGAACTACTCTCGCTTGGCGCTAATCACAAGGATGAAGCCAAGTATGGCGTTTGTTGTATTGAACCACACCATATATGGGTTGTCGCTGGTATTAGTCTGATACAGAAATGACCGAAATAAACAAAAAAAAAGGGGGCTTATTTGTCGTGTAACATTTCACAGTGCAAGTGGTTGAGGGTCCATAGATGTACTGCACAAGAACATTTTCCTGGTACTTGCAATTGAAAATGGGGTCCAAACTAAGGTGTTCTTTGTTCTCCGTCTATTGACAAAGGACTATGTATATTCTGGGACTAATATTACAGTTATATATCGCTATGTATGTTGTGTTAGTCCCATATGTACTGATTAATCACTTAGATCTTCTACTAAAATGGGACACTTATTATTTATTACAAAAACGGACACAGTTTTACATGTACTTGGTCCCAAGCTATTTTTTCATGGTAATTAAGTGACTCTGCATTCAGAGCCATGTGGAAGAGATTTATTACTTTCTACCTTTAGCGTCCCTCTGAAGCTAATTTTAATGACCAAGGACTGGTATTTTGTGTGTATTATTCCAGAACCAATTTAAAAATTTGTCAGAATCCGTATTTACTGCACGTTTACCATGTTTCGTCGTTTTACACCAGCAGTAGAAACCGATTGGGCTACTGTGGTTTACACCTGGAGCTGTCCTCGTTCGCCAATCAACACTTATTTTGATTTGTATGAAATAATCTTGAAAATGGTGATTATTATTGAAGGGAGAATATCGCAAGGACTTGTGAACCGTAACTTTAACGGACCTTCAATGAAACTGTTTTCCATTATTTTACTATAATTGGGGGGAATAAATGGTGTGGTAAAGATGCATTATCATCGTTAGTCCATATCTCACATTTACCTGCACATATGACTGTTTCGTCCCATTCCTCCACCCTTCGATTCCCCTCTCACCAATCTTGCCTTTATATAGGACCCAAATAGGAAAATGTGGAAGATGACCCATAAATTGTCCATCACACCAGCTACCACGAAGAGCTTGCCGTCAGTAAGTGAATGAGCCCCAATTCGCAAGACTTTCAAGGATTCCACAAGGCATACATAGGATGCCCGATCTTCCAATCTCATTTTGGTTCAATCCATTCCACTCCCCCTGAAGCGTCGCGACATGAAAGTTCCAGATGAGAAAGTTCCAGTTTTTGGCCAAACATTGATATTCGTAAAAGTGAAGTTATAATCGTATATGCAGTGAAAAAGAACATGGTCCGTGTCATGCAATTTATTGGCTGCGTTGACCCTACCAGACACTCAGAAGCAGTCGCAACAAAAGCCCTTGTCAGTCCAACCGACTGCAAGGTCAAGACTAGTCCAGTCATCACCGTCGCAAATAGAGAAAATGAACTGTATACATTTATTCCGCTCAGTCTGAACAAGACATTCCGAAATAATTCCGAAACGGATTGCAATCGGGTTTCGTCCGAGTTTCATTGATGCAAGTTATTTTTTCTTAGCGCGGTGGTGGTCCTTCCATTTCCACGTCTCTTTGGTTTTCTTAGTAACATCGCCACAGGCCACCCTTTCGTAAGTAGTCACAACTTTCTTTTGTTGTACTGTATTGAGTTGTGGACTCACTGATCGATAAGATGCCGACGATACCTCGGACATCTCGTCCACTGAAATATCGCCTTGGTTCGACCGAGGTGATGAATCTTCTGGCCATGGTAACAATGTCGGTTCATCCTCCAGAACCATGCTTGCAGCTGGCGATGCGCCCGGAATCTGCGGCAAAGAGCTTCCGCTCTTGGGCCCCTGGTTGACGACGTCAGCAGAGATACCCGTGACACGCCTCAATGTCGCCACTCGAACATTTGCGTTAAGAAAATCTGGGAGTGGTCAGATAGGCACATGCTGTCTCCTGCCTAAGGCGTATGCCCGCTCAGCTGGCCACTGATGCCTCACTCTCAGGTGATCCCGTAAGTGCCTTCTGTGTTGATATACCTTTTCACAGTCCGATGGCCTCATTCTTTTTGGACTTGCCCATCTTTACGAACAGAGTATAAATCACTACTGTTTTCACATCACCTAGAGTTACCAGAGATACACCGACAGACAAAGCTGTCAAAGTGAGCCGGTCGACGTATAACTCGACTACGGCTACCTCTTCCCTAGTGTCAGGTAAACACACCGTATTAGCCGACTGCGAATGTGAAATGGGTTAGGGAACCCGATAGGGGAACGGATCTTCACCGTTGCTATCACTCTGGTCAGTTTCCCCATTCACGGTCAACCCTCTCTCGGCCAATAGGGTTTTAGCGGGTCGTGGTAAACAACTTGCGTTTTCCCATCTGCACCCTGTATTCGATAGGTCACATCGGTTAAAGCTTCTAGTAGGTCAAACGGGCCCAACCAACAATCCCGTATGTTCTGGCTCTCGCCTGATTTCTTTACAGTAGTATGTAAATACACCTTATCACCCGACAAATATAGAGCCTAGGTCATACAACTTCTTCTGACGTACCAAACTGCAACCCAGTGTTTTATGGGCTTCCTCGTAGACCATGAATAGATCGTTCTCGAGGTTCTGAACAGTAACCAATCAGTAGTAACCAATCAGTAGTAACCCATTCTGTAACGCAAGCCATATGCACGATTGGCGAACTTTTCCCATCGTCTTTCGCACCCCTATGTGACCACCACACGGTCGTTCATGGCACTCAGTCAAAATGCGTTTTTTGAGACAGCTTGGAATTATAAGAAGGCGGCGTACAGTTTTCCCGTGTTTTTCCGTCCACTTCCGAACCAAATGAGGGCCTTCCATTGCCAAAAGATTAAACTGCCCCCACAAAGCTTTGGTCACAAAACCGTAACTCCGTACCTCCGTCCTTTCTGGTTTACGGCCTTCTTTTACCCGCTGGATGACAGGTTGAATAGCTTCGTCTTCCCGCTGAGCTCGAGCTAAATCATCATTCGGGACCACCGCTTCCACGATACGCAGGCTATCCCCTGCGTCGGTCGATTCAGTTCACTGCTTGCATGGGCGTCTACTTAATGCGTTAGTATGCCACTTGCCAGGTCGGTGCTCAATGCGAAATTGGTACACTGACAACGCCTCAACCCACATAGCCACTTGTCCCTCTGGCTCCTTAAAGTTCATGAGCCATCGCAAGGATGCATGGGCGGTTCTCAGTAGAAACTCTTTCCCATACAGATAATGTCGGAAGCTCTTCACGAAGAACACCACTGCAAGCAGCTCTCTACGGATAACACAGTAGGCCCTCTCATTCTTGGTGAGAACCCTACTAGCATAAGCAACAACCCTCTCACTGTCTGCCTGCCTCTGTAACAGCACGGCCCCGATTCCAGTGTTGCTTGCACCTGTATCCAGAATAAATTCTGTACTGAAGTCAGGCACCGCCAAAATTGACGCAGATGCCAACCTCTCCTTCAGGATCTTGAATGCTCCGTCACTCGCGTTGTTCCACACAAACTCGCTGTCCTTCTCTGTAAGCTTGTGAAGAGGGGCTGCAAACCTCTGGACGAATCGTCTGTAATAGCTACAAAGTCCCAGAAAGCTACGCACCTCCGTCTTATGCATCGGTGCCATAGCTGCAACCTTTTTCGGAGCCGTCTCAATTCCGTCGGTAGACACGACGTATCCCAGGTACGTGATCCTTTGTGCTCCGATCACACAGTTCGATGGCTTTAGCTTAAGCCCATGTGTCTTCAAGCGTTGGAACACCTCTTCCAAAGGAGCAAGCATTTCTGTAAAGGTTCTACCGATGACAATGACGTCGTCTAGGTAAACTAGGCAAGATTCATAGGTTAGTTCTAGCAGCACTGCTTCCATTAACCGCTCGAATGTCCCAGGCGCGTTGCACAACCCAAAAGGCATTACCTTAAACTGGTACAACCCTTTTTTTCGTAGCATACGCGGTGTTGCCTATATCTTCCTGGGGCCTCCGTGGCTCAGTTGGTTAGCGCGCTAGCGCAGCGTAATGACCCAGGAGTCTCTCACCAATGCGGTCGCTGTGAGTTCAAGTCTCATGCTGGCTTTCTCTCCGGTCGTATGTGGGAAGGTCTTTCAGCTACCTGCGGATGGTCGTGGGTTTCCCCCGGGTTCTGCCCGGTTTCCACCCACCATAATGCTGGCCGCCGTCGTATAAGTGAAATATTCTTGAGTACGGCGTAAAACACCAATCAAAAAAAAACAAAAAAAAAAACTTTATCTTCCTGTTCGAGTTCAACCTGGCAGTATCCGGTCATCAAGTCAAGGGTATTCCACCGCTTTGCTCCAGCCAAGGCATGAAGTTGTCAGTTCTCTGCTACGGGTATGCATCCTTCTCGGTGACTTTATTTAAGGCAAGGTAGTCAACGCAAAACGAGACCATGGGCCGTAGGATGGTTCAATAACCCCACGCCACAACATGTCGTCCACCTGCCTGTCCACTTCCTGTCGTAAGTGCATTTGTGCTCGTCTTGGTGGAATGCGAATCGGCAGAGCATTTCCAGTCTTCACAGGATGGTGCACTAACGTGGCTCTACCTAAATCGTCATCCTCCTTTGCAAAAAGATTTGCATATTTCATCAAGAGATTCTTTACCATGGCGGATTTCTCCGGGTCCAACCTTTATTTACATCTGTCAATTATCTCCCTCATGTGGTCCAGAGGGGGTGATTTGCCGTTTTTCATGAGTTCTTTGGCGTCGACCGTTGTTGCTGTAGACCAGTAATCACACAAGGTGCCTGCTCGAACCACTACTGGGTTTTCTGAGGGATTTAAAATCCGCACTGGTACCTGTCCCTTTAGTGTAACTCTCGAGAGTGTCCTTGCCATAATAACACCCATTTTATCGTTGAGCACAGGTTCACTTTACACAAGTCCAACTTCTCCCGGTAACCCGCTCTCAACCTTGGCTGAGGTAACCATCTCTACCCCAAGGGGGATGCTAAAGCTGTTCTGGGTCGTAATTGGATGGCAACCAAATGTTCCGATCACCTCGCACTGGAAGTACCGTCCAGTTATCTGGACCCTGTGGTTTTCAGTGTCAATCACACACCTATTCTTACTCAGGAAGTCGTAGCCTAAGATGGCATCGACAGAGATACTACAGACCACCAAAGTTTGTTCCCGCCTCACTCCATCTAAGTTGATGAGAATTTTATCCTTGCCGAACACCGGCATGTCCGTTCCATCTGCGATGCGCACGCCACCCAAGGTGGACACAGTCAGTGTCGGTCATGTGTCGGCTTTCATTTTTTCCCACACTCGCCGACTTAACAGATACAGCTAAGCTCCAGTATCAACACAGCAAAGAGCTTTACTCGACCCTATCCTTGCCGAGAGAAGAGCCCCACTTCAGTTGTCGTCGGCAAGGACCCTCTCTTCGCCGTGGGGGACGACGCCTGCCTGCCGTCGGGTTCCCTAGGCTCTTCCCGTCGAGGGCAGTCACGTTTAAAATGTCCGAGATCGCCTTATCCCCAACAGCCTTGCCTTGATCCTCCACCTCTACCTCGCCCCTGCCTTGGACCGATCGATCCTCTAGGATAGCGAGTACTGTGATGCCACAATCTCGCTCATCACGGAAATAATCTCTTTCTTTAGAACTTTCACTTTCCACTTTCATCTTCGGGCACATCCGAAGGTGTTTCCTCTTTGGAAGTAGACCGGGCTGTTCAGTTTGAAAGCCTCAACCTCAACTGCCGCATGTACTGCATCGACAATCGTCTTAGGGTGCGTTTGCCAGATTAAACCTCAAGTCATCACTAACGGCTTCCAGAAACTGATCTCGTGGCAGCGTATACTGTAGCGTCTCTTCCGCCTCAGGATACCCATCTGTGCCAGCCTGACCAACTCCCGGGCTAATTCCGACAGGTTTTCACCTTTACCCGGTTGTCTAGCGCTGAACTGTGAAGTGTCGCCCGAGTGCCTCCTTCAAGTGATCGAAATCTACGTACCCTGGAGTAGATTTCAAGTTCGACAGCATCTGCTGTGCTGTTTTCCTCAACGACCCTGCTGGGTGCTGTACCCTCTGTTCTTTCGTCCATCCATTAAGAGCGGCCACGTGCTCAAAATGAATCAAGTAGCCCTTGCAAAGGGTCTTCCCATCTGTATCTATTACTCCTGACAAATGTGGACTTCTCGGACATGACAGAGGCACAAGATGTACCCTGTTTCATGCGACTAATTTCCCCCTGCAACTGTCTGACCATTTCTGCCGTAGTTAAGACTGTATTCTCTAGTGCTTTGTGCGCCTACTGGTCTGCCCACCCATCTACCGTGAACCACTGATACCTCTCCCTCTGCGACCTTAGGCTGCTCTGGGGCCACATTGAAACTGCATAAGGTGTGATCCAGTGTCACCCAGCCGTCTTCATCTAAACCGTCTCGGCTATCCCGGTTAAGGTCAATGTGAAATTCTCCGTCATCGGGCATTCTGCCAATACTAGGCACATTCCGCTTGCCTACGCCATCCATCTCGTCCCTTCCCTCTGTCATTCACTGCAGGGTGTTCCGTAGATTATGGGGCAGATCCCACTGCTGCCACCAAATATGTGACGATTTTACTCCCGAGCGGTCAGTCACAATTAATAACTGGTGATAAACCTCTGCCAGTGATAACACAGACATCCACATAAATATGAGAGCTAGATGCAGTGCGGAACAGACCCTGGGGAAAAGATGATAGAGAAATGATATAATATATATACATAAAAGCCTTTAATAAGACAAAGATACATGCGCAAGGTAAGGCGAATTCAACGACAGAAAGAATCAGGGATCTGGTTGCTGCCTGATACTGTTCGTCATCACGATCTCCGTCGTCCTGTCGGCCACGGTTTAGGCCCGGCCCGGTCACTGTCCTGCGGCCCTTCGAATATCCGGCCCAGCCGCGGACCTAGCTATTGCGGCCTTACCGCAGTGCACGCGGCCTCCTATGTATCCGGCCCAGTCGCGGTCCCTTCTGTTGCGGTGTGACCGCAATGCAAACGGCCCCCTATGTATCCTTCCCATTTCAGTCGCGGGCCGTGCTATTGCGGCCTGACCGCAATGCACGCGGCCCCTCCCTACCAGCAATTACCAGCCGTCCCTGGTCACGGCTTGCAACCTATTGGCGATATACCTCGCGGCCTTCCGGCATGTGTTTGAATTGACCGGCTTACATACCCCGCTGCTTCTGTCTAGCAGCACTTGAGCAGTTCAGCCCTGATCAGCCCCCTATCGTGGTGCTCACGTCAGCAGTCTTCGATAGCAGACCTAACCAGCCAGGAGAGGTGCGTTCTGCGTAACTGCGTCAGACCTGTAGCCTTCCTAACCCGTCGCGTTTTGTCTGTCGCCCTTCAGCGTCGATTGCTCTCGCCGCCCTGTTCATTCGTTCAAACCGAATTTTATCTGGTCCTCCAATATTTGAACTAGCCCGTAATTGTTACAGATGATCCTGGGTAATCTATTTTGGAGCGTCTGGCAGGTGTCAAAGCAGAGGATAAAATATCTGGCACGGGTCGTTTGACACACAGCGAAATGCTCTGTTCATGTGCGTATCCATCCTAGTCCTAGGCCTATATGCACATGTGTGTCTTTTTCCATCCCCTTTCACTCGACCATCTTTACGCTTTCCAGGTGTATTGCTGGTGACCCAAACTAGTAAAATGTTGAGTATTTGGAAAAAAATGTTTTTTGCGGTACCAGGTATTTGGAAACTTCAAAATCGGAAGTACCGTACTGCCTACCCCCTCTCTTTTAAAGTTCACAGTACCGAACCGCCTACGCCTAAAGTCGGGAGTACAGTACTCCCTCTGAAAAAACATATCTTTGGCACTGCCTCATATCAAAATTCATCACAAAAATAACAGGTGCTCTTAACATTGCAATCCCAACGACTTTTACTGATTATAACGTTCTCATATCAGAGGACGTCAACGATAATCTCTTAAATGCCAAAATGTCCATCTCCAGAACAATATTGCGTGATTTGGAAGAACCCAGGTTATCGCTGAACCGACACAGCCAGAATCCAGTACTTTGTCAAACCCACTATAAGAGGTAGCCATCCATGTCACGTCCAAAGATATGGTATACTGAACACCTTCTGCAGCCACCACTGTCCTGTATTTGCTATTGTAAATTGTAATATAGCAAACCTTCTAAATATAGAAGGTGTATACTTGGTACTATGATTGGGACGCCGTTAGAGAAATGCAATCAGTTTCTCTAAGCTGCACACAACAGTATTCCAAATCGAACTGTATTAATAACCCTAATGACAAAGCCTTCTGTCTTCCACCTGTAGCCCCCGCGTCTTCTCGATGAAAATCGCTCAAACCTGTCCGCTATAATTACCGAAGTTTCTGGCGTGCAGAACGTGCTAAATTCTTAAGACACAAACAAAGTTGTGGGGCCAGACGGAATCAGTCCAATGATCTTGTACGAAGCCGGAAACGAAATTGTTCTAGTACTGTCCCGCCTTTTCAGCCTTCGCTACATTCGAGTAATTTCTCTTCAGCCTGGAAAACGGCCACGGCCATTTTCAAGTCTGGAGTCAAAAGTTTCAATTCATCAAATGTCAAAAACTACGGACCAATTTTTTTGCTCTTTAATTCGTCAAAGACAAAACTATTACCGTGTTCAAAGCGTAGACAACCTACCCAATTGAGATTATCCTACTTTGGAAACTATACTGAATCTTGTATTACACATCAACATCTCAGTGTAATCTTTAATGCACAGGCGAACTGGAACCCACACATCGATAGTTTAATAGTAAATGTCAGCAAGAAGATATTGATGTTTAATCTGAAATATACCTTAGCCGCAAGAAATCATCTATCACACTTACATCCGCCCTTCTGGGACATTCTCCATAAACACCAAGTTTCTGCTATCGAATCTTTGCACAGGATTGTCTCAGAATAATAACCGGTCTCGCAAAGAATTGCGCAACCAGAATGCTGTATAAAGAGTCCGGCTTTCTCGAACCAAGCCAACGTCGTCGAATACACCGTTTGTTTGTTGTTTTTTTTTCATACAATTATCCACGATCAGTCAACAAATCATTCTGTCATGCAACTACCAGAGACTGGAAGACCTTACCTGAACCGATCAAACAGGCTACTGATCACACTGAAGTAAAAAATCAGCTTCTGAAGTTATGCTCAAAAGTCAAACCCCCAACCTGGTATTAATACAGGCAGTAGACTGTCTATGTTTATGTCGCTTATGAAATGGCTAAATGATGATTTGTTCAACAGTTATGTCTCTGATTCTCCTCGATGTAGCTGTGGCGCCAGGGTTGAAACTACCCGTCACTATTTATTGGAATGTAAGCATTGCGTGTCGGAGAAACAGGCCATGTTTTTGAAAATAAGAGACGTTGGATTTAGTGATGATATTTCTGCCACAAGAATTTTGTACGGTTCTCCCAATGTAATGGGAAAAAAACGATAAATCAATAATCAATGGTGTATGTCAGTTCACTGAAGCATCTAAACGTGGTCTTATGTCATACTCTATAAGCACTATTCTGCATCCTGCAACAAACATAACCCTATATAAATAAATAAATAAATAAATATATATATATATATATATATATATATATATATATATATATATATACACTCAGCATAGTGATTAAGTGTGTGCGTGTGCGCGTGCGCGTGTGTGTGTGTGTGTGTGTGTGTGTGTGTGTGTGTGTGTGTGTTACATTTTATGTAACAAAAAAAAAGGGTAATTGTACAAGATACTTGTCGTTATTTGTGCCTTGAATGTACACATTATAAGCTTTAGGATTAATGTGTACTTGTTAAACACAAAATACGATGTTTAAAAAAAGAAAAAGAAACGTGCTTTATGGCTGAAATCACCTGTTACCTCCACTGTTTGAGCTAGCCCGTATAGCGCGTCCATTTGGGAGCGTCTGAAGGCCCTTATATGGAGCGTTTAATATGTTTGGCAAAATCCATATAAAAGTGGTTCTGACAGATACCTCCACTTTTGGTACCTCCTATATAGTTAACCCACTTTGGAGGCTCCTTATACAGGGAGCCCAGAGGCCACGCACAGCGGGTGTCACCCGTCAGGAATCCATGTCAGATGACTACCTAAATAACGCTACACTCTGTGCACTGGTGCATTGTTCTTTCAGACTCGAGACCGTAAACAAGTTAGGGATTTGGACAACATGTAAAGGGTGTGCTGCCAGGCATGCATAGTGATCTTGGTACCAAAATTCTGTCGAACGGTGACGCCATTGGGTCGCTTTCACAACACCGTTAATTGTTGGACTGAAGCGATCGTTTTGGAGAGGTAATGTGTTTTGTCGACCTGTGTGACGATTATTATCTAAGTTGCCTGGACAGTGTCAGCTCACATGCAGGCTGTGGCGTATTAAGATGTTGGAAATAACCCTCAGATTTGATAACCTTCCGTTTTGTTTACAGATTTTTGAACTAATATGTCTTTCATCGAAGCATGAATATGCGATATGACTGACAAGGCTATCATGTGAGTTGTATGACGTCACGTTCGTTTTGCTTAGCGGGAGAGCCGAATAAAGCAATACAGATTATAGGGACCTACAACATAGATAGCAAAACCAGAGGAGCGACGACAATTTCATAGTTAGCATGCGGATGGTCACACGTAACCGCGGTGAAATACGACCTCTTCTCAACGTACCTCAGTTAGGGTTTTGTTATACTCAATGTTATAACCAAACAACAGCGACAAACACACGTTCTAATTTAGACCTATACTTAAGCTGGACACAAATAATTAATCCTACAGGGATTTGAAACTGTAATCTGATGATAAACTGACAAAGGGATTGCATAAGTCGCTCTATATCCATGCACGCATATTCTGTATGATTATATATGTGGTAGGATTTTACACGGAAAGTTTCTAGGTCAGTTGCGGGCATTCATGCAAGCACCTAAAACGGTGTCTCTAAAGCGGAAGATCAATAGTTGTAGCTGAAACGGTGTAACAACGGCGAATGTACGGCTTCCATATTCTCCTTATTCGGTTGTGCGTCGTGCAGCAGTCTGGGCATTTAGCACATATAACGAGAAAGCCGTTTAACGGTAAGTAGTGTTTGTTTGGAGGGTACATACGCGTGTGCCCTATGCATGTATACATCATACATTCGATGTACACGCACGGCTAGACGTGAGGTAAGCCCATGCATTAGAACATGCCACAAAAGTGTCAGCTTGTGTATAGCACGTATATATCACTGTATGAGGCAACTTCAGGCCTGTTTGTGTTACAACGTGCGGTAGAGCGGTTTAATCATGTATATATTCATACATGCCATGTTAAATTACATGTATGTCCTTTATGCATATGTAATGCGGAAATAGAAAGCAAATTGTAAATTTGATGGCTATGTTTTTGGGGACAATAATATGTTATGGGTATTGTTTAACATGTACTCTTATGACATTTTATGTTTGTGATGCCATCTAATATATTGCCATGGTGTTGTTGTTGACAATATATGGTGTGATGTGCTCTCTGTATAGCCGTATGGTTGTTCAGGTGTAGGCGTGCGCTTCCCAGTTTCGCATACATATATGACATGTGTGTGAAGTGACCTTGGCGAGAGCGAAAACGCTTTATAGTCTATAAATCTTTAACATGGCGAGTGCGTGAAGAGATTTGTGAGCAAGTCGAGAACACTGAACTCCTATACAAATATCCACATGGGATCCATATGGGAAAAAAACCTTGGCAGTTTGGTGCGTAGTAGGTCTGAGCATAGATACAAACGTAATGCGGAAACTGTGGCCCACTTGAACCAAGAAATCTTCAAGCCAAAAGCTCATAAATACCATGACAACTAGCACTGTAGGCATTATGTCGCCAGAGTAGTTCCGTGCTCTTAACGTTAAGAGGACTTCTTGAAACTCGGCCTGTGTCTTTCGTTAGGTGATTGTCCATGCAAGGCCCGCTTAGATCTCGGGGTACGGCGACAATAGACTGCCAGAGACGCATAGTTAGCAGGCATTCAGTTTGAGGCACCGTGACGCTGGGTTTAAGGAGTACAGAGGAATAAAAACGAAGCGATTTAAAAAATTTACAAGATTAAAAGTGTGGGGACAGGGTGGCGGTGGCAGTTCAAGAATCTGTTCGATCACCTTAGGACCTGTAAGCTCCGCGTCCATAGATTGACAAGTTTTCAGGCATTCGAAGCTAATACGATTGGTACGAGACGTACACGATGGGTCTAAAGAGTGTATATACGGAGCCGAAATTGACAAAAAAAATTAAAAGATCAGAAATCGTGGAATATGCGGAGTTTAGGCGTCGTGGTTCTAAGTGTAACATCGGGGCCTCGAGTTTTAAAAGGCAGCCACAGATGAAAGTCTTTGGTGAAATTTTTCACTAAGTAAAAGGATTTTATCTGATTGACAGCAAATAAAGAATTTCCCAACCCTATATATAATTTTAATACTTTCTTACTTCACCTTATTTGTGAAAGCAAAAGAGAATCTATATGTAAAACTGTATAGTAGCCAAAGATGTGTACTTAGCCAGACACGGTGATGGATCTATAAGAATCAATCTTGTATGCGCTTAGTACTGATTATTGTCGAGACATTCATCTTATTCGGTGTTATTCATCTTAGTACAGTAAATATGGAAGACATGAAATTTTAGAATTAGGTACTACAATATATACGTTGCATTTAATACCGGATCAAATCTTCCTGGCACTCTAAAAAGTTATTATCTTGAAAAGTGGGGGTGCCCTCGACCCTTGAACCCTCCCCCTATTCACATCAGTTCCGGCGCCTCTGGATTGACTCAATAGTGTGTGTCTAAGTATATAGATACAAGGGTTAGGTGGAAACTGTGTCCTTTGGTGAATATAGGATTAAATCTAATCGTGGGGCTGTTGAGTAGTATATATGTCTAAGGATAGATATACATAGGTTCGGTGTGTCTTTTTGGAAAAAAGGATGAAACCCTACTGACAGTTGTATAGTATATTTCTGAGTATGGGTACAAAGGTTCGATGGAAACTGTCTTTTGGAAAGAAGGAGAAAACCTCACTGGCAGCTGTGTAGGGTTGGGTGGAAACTGTGTCTTTTGTAGACAAAAAGGAAACCTGTTTGACTGTTGAGTGGTATGTCCCTGTATAAGTACAAATGTTTGGTTGAAACTGTCTCTTTAGGAGACAAGAAGGAAACCTCACTGGCCGATGTGTAGCCTATGCCTGAGAAAAGGTACAAATGTTAGGTGGAAACCTCTGTTTCCAGGAGACAAAAAGGAAGCCTTATTGACCGCTGTGTGGTACGTCTTAGTATAGGTACAAAGGTTAGGTGGAAACTGTTTTTTTTGGAGTCGAGGAATAAACCTCACATGCCGTAAATTAAGCACTTGGTATCGATCTGAGTATGTAGAAAAGTTATGTGGAAATTGAGTGCCTTGTGGAGAGTTCATAGAGGCGGAAATATAACGACGGTTCAGTGGTATCTCTGAGTAAATACTGAGAGTATTTTGAATTGAGTGCTTGGGGTTTAAAGTCCTACTTAATCGTTAGAGAGCATGTAGTGTCCCTCCTTGTTGCAGGACGGATTTCCACCGCTCTTTTATCTATTGCTGCTTCACTGAGACGACTTACCGAATGCAAATAAGCCGCACCGCCCGAGCCATTATACTGATACGGATCAACCAGTCGTTGCACTATTCCCTTTATGCTGAACGCCAAGCGAAGAAGTTACAACTTCCTCTTTTAAGTATTTTGAATTGAGAGACCAACAAACTACACAAAGCGGTCCGTATGCTGTATAACGCCATATAGCGTGGAAGTGTATACACCGTATCCATAAATGTGTGAAAAGCACATATACATACGTGCTCACTAAGTGCGGGAAAGAGTAAAAGTGGAGACAAGGAAGAAACTTGATAGGCCCTTGAGTATATGTATTGATGTATTGTAGGTGAGTATAGATACCTATAGATATGTGCAATGTGCGCATGCTAAAAGAGGACCCACATGATTGTTGTGACGCAACACATAGATAGGCGCTCGTGTGAATGTGCATGTATAGGTCTGTATATGGGTTAAAATACGTTCCAGATGGGTTAAATTGCAGTTTGTATCAGGTTGCCCTGTGTATAGTGGTGTCATTCAAATATACATGTACATGAACATGTAAAACTTTGTTGAAATTCCGTAAGTTGAAATGACATCATTTGATGCATGGTTTTAAGATGGCTAGAAAATGTTTTTTGAGACCCCCAGAAAAACAACTGACATCTGTTAATATGTTGCCATATATGCATAGGGTAAAACTTTGGAAACAAAATGATTGTCAGTTTGAAATCAAAATAAGCACTAGCGTTGTCGGGCGACAAGGCCTTACAATTTCACCAACTCGACCGAAAGTAGTGTTATTGTAAAATATTGTTAAAATATTGTATAACCCAACCCCTAACCCTAACCATATATATATATATATATATATATATATATATATATATATATATATATATATATATATATATATATATATATATATATATTTATTTATTTATTTATTTATTTATTTATATAGGGTTATGTTTGTTGCAGGATGCAGAATAGTGCTTATAGAGTATGACATAAGATCATTCTCTGCCAATGCACAATGGCAGGAGAGGTAAATGACGAAGAGGTAAATATGAACACAACGTTTTAACAAAGTCCACAATTTAGACATTTCTGAAGATATTTCCTAAACTGAACGCATGCCTTTGTTTTTGAATATTTTGTGTTTCCATATCAGTATTAAATTATAACGAATGCCAGTGTACATGTATATACATGTAGTTTCACAGTGAGTTTAATATGGGCTTGCTTTGTTCTTGCAGAGTGGCTGGTGGAAATGCCTGGCAGATATGATAAAGCCTTTTCTTCCCATTCGACCAGAATGTAACAAGCTTTTACATTTTCTAAAATGTTTTGTAAGTTAGTTCTTGTCTTTTTTTACCCATACAGATATATGTTTTAATGTATATGTTGTCTTTGGGATATATATGCATGTAGAAAGCTGATGAACCATGTATCTATAAGCTGTTCAAGTTAGAACCTATTGTAAGGTAATGTTACAATGTGATATACACTCAAAAAATTAATCTGTTAAATTGAGTTATCTGAGTGATACTAGAATGTATTCTGTTACTGCAGCTGATTATTCTGTAAAATATAACACACACATTCTATTAATTCAACATAACCATTCAATTAGGGTAACAGGATTTTCTGTTCAATTTGACAGAAAATTGTGTTATGATAACAGAATACGCTCTAGCATCACTCAGACAACATGTTTTCTGTTAAATGTAAGATTAATTTGTTTGAGTGTACCTGGATTTGTGACCGATAACAACTTCTCACTAAAATGTTGGCGATACCAGCATAAAATCTTTTTCGCGGAAAAGCTAGAATTTTGTTTGTCGTTATCTCTGTTCCCACTCATTTTTTTCTGCCAAAAACAGAACTGTTCTTTTTTTTAATTGCTTAGTAAGTAATAAAATCGCCAAATCTTTGAGGCGTTATTTTCAACCATTAGAATATACTTATAGAAGTCGGGTTCGACTGGCAAGTAACGGTTATTTCTCCTGGCTCATAGTATTTATGAGCATTGTATACTGTAATCTGTTTCGATGCAAGGTGTAAAGTGTAAAGGTATATATATATATATATATATATATATATATATATATATATATATATATATATATATATATATATATATATATATATGCAAATGATCTAAATTACAGGTTGAATCTGCCCAGGCGGACATTATCTTGAGTCAGGCATCAGGTGCACAACGCTGCATTGATGTAGATACGAAGTCGAAACCAGCCATTCTTTCCATTGAGAACTGGGAGCTATTTGTACTGTCCATTGGTTTGGAGGTCGAGAGACCAAATTTTGCTGTGGATTTTGATATGATAGGCATTCTGACCACACCAAGAGTACAAGAATCTGATCTGGAGCATGTCCTGTCGTGCATACTAGCCTTGATAGGTGAGTTAATAACATGTAATGAATATTACCGTGGACGAGAAATCAAGCTTAAGTTTGTGATGATAGTACTATTAATGTTTGATAAGTGGCGTACTATTATACCTCTATAGCGGCATTGTATGTATTGTAATACATGTCATACATTGTACTAAGACCTACATTTGATCGAATGCAGGAAAGCTACCGAGTGAATCAATATATGTCATTTCGTCATGCATGCAGTCAATCGCTTTTCAGTGGAAACGAATTTTTGCTATCTTTTAGACATGGACTTCCAGCTTTTGTCACGCTTAGTTGGACTGGAAAAGGAGGAACTACGTCAACTCTGGTGCCTGGTAATATTTCAAAAATTAAAACATCTACACATTGTTAATTGTTGACACAAAATATATATTGGCTTATTATTTGACTTTTCAGATAAACTGAACTTAAAATGAAGACACGCTATATTCACGACACCCAGGTGTATGATTAATTATAACACAGGTAAAAGTGTTTAACGTTTAAATATGGTCGTTACATATATCTGTCGAAGAATGAGTACCTTTAGTTAGACTCAAGAAGTATCACTTGTTTTGTAAGGACACAGAATTTGTTGCTTATGCACACCCACGTCTGGCGAAAAAGTCGAATTACATGCTTGCCTATTTTGCTAATACAGCATATTTTACAAAACAAGACTTCTCAACCCACGATGAGTCTTTGATACAAATTGGGAGAAGCTGGAAACTCTAATAGGCTATATACTCCGTTAACCCGAAACTGTTTGTGTGATCTGTTAATATATATGTACAGGTTTACTTAACCTGGCTCATACATTTGGCGTGTGAAATTATTCTTTCCAGCCGTTTCTTTCATTTCAGCTGATGAATTTTTCAGGTGAAGACGAAATGCGACAGGCAAGCTCCCCTTGTGAAATTGAACGTTTCAGAAATCTCTGGGGAAAATACCAGGATATTCTGGAAATAGTGGGATTTAAAAAGGTTGCAAGAGGGCCAGAATCGTTTATATCTTACCACAAAACCGAAATGGGTTTACACAATTACAGAAGTTTGCGTACATTCTTACATGGTGTGTTACAGAATCCAGTTTCTGAATCATATGTTTAAATCATTTTTTAAGGTTTAATTCATCATATCGTAGTGCAAAGCACAGCATATTATAATGATTTTGTATCAACAAATTAATCTTAATTCAGTTTGTGTACCAATGTTGTTCTTTGATGCATAATGCAAATCAATTTTTGTCTTGCACTCTGAAATGAATAATACCATGTCATATTATCCAACTCGCATGCGTATTGTTGCAAGTAGGCTTGTATATATATATATATATATATATATATATATATATATATATATATATATATATATATATATATATTTACCCATTTACTCATGCATGGCACATACGTATCAGAGGGTGTACCGTGCATGGCGGTATGGTGAAGATGCTTTTCAGTTCCCTTTGGAAGACATGCGAATGGGTGTACAGCTAGAGGTGAAGTTCGATCACTTGCTCTCATCAATATATCTATATCCGTGTGTCACATGTGGGAATGTCCTTCATATATACTTGGTCATTGCGGTGCATTCCTATACACACATAATACTGTAACCGCCATCTTAAAATGTGAATCATTCTTGAGTGCGGCGTTAATCCCGTTTTCAACATTGAACGCGGTAAGCCCTATATATAGAGCAGCTTAAACTTTCTTTTTACTTTTGTTGGTTTGTTTTTATTCATTAGAAACGCCTAGCCTCCCTCAATTCATCGAGTATCTTTTGAGATACATGTATATATTACACGATATAAAGCCTTGTGTCTGAAGCTGACCCTGTTAAACTGCTTTGTAAGTTATAACTCTCGATTCAAGCTAGTCATGGAAGCTGAACTTGGGTTCAATTTGGGCTCTTATTTTAAGCTCAGCGACTTTTAATTTCTTTCTGACGCAGCTGGGAAGAGGAATGTAAAGAGGAGCAGTCTAGATTAATTTGAATTTGATCGGACGCAATACAAGCAAATTATATACTTACTTTTGATGTTGTTGTGATAAAACATGACCATGCATGACAAGTTAACACTACAACAGCACATTTATTTGTGTACGGACTTGTTTCACTTTAAACGTTCTTTAATTTAGTCACAATTTTTCAGGGCAATGTTTACCCCACGGCCCCAAATGTTGTACAATGTTGCCAGCATCAGTTTAAAGCTGTGGTCACTCTCCCGACCCTTTAAGCGTCAAATGCAGGAAAGTTAAGCCCGAACAACCGGGCTGGGTCTCACGAAACATTTTCTGCTTAAGTAATTTTGCTTGAGAACAATACATGTACTATACTGATGTACATTATTTGAGTT
The DNA here is from genome assembly GCF_032854445.1 of Liolophura sinensis. NCBI lineage: Eukaryota > Metazoa > Mollusca > Polyplacophora > Chitonida > Chitonidae > Liolophura > Liolophura sinensis. The sequence goes on from NC_088301.1 coordinate 35,616,786, forward strand.
ATGTTTTTTCCTTCTTCTAAGAAACACTCCACTCAGGACTTACTGCATTAACTTAAGAATGAATGCTTGGGGTTTAGCGTCGTACTTAACAATTTTTCAGTCATATGACGAGGAGAAGTAATTAGGTGTGTGTACATATACTGCGTCTTTTTGTGGCAGGGCGATCCCATGCCACTAAAGTATCATGCTGCATATCAATCATGATATCAAGCATATCATCATTTATACTGACACCGGGCCAAGCGGTCCTGTTTCCTTGCTCTAATCTCTCAGTGCTGAGCGCCACGAGAACCAGCAACAAGCATCATTCTTTAAGTCTATGAAGTCGGTGTGACCCGACCCGAGTTTGATTCCGGGCATCCCGACTTCGAGGCGCACGCTTTAACTATTAAGCCACCGAAGCGATCCATAGACTTGAGAAGTTTCGTGAAAGCAGATCCTGGCAAACTGTCTCCCAGATGAGCCAATCAAAGAACAGCTAGGAATAATGTGATGTTCTTTATAGGTTAAGGCCAAGGAGAGGCTTTGTCCACGACGCCGAATGGTCCGAGATAATTGTCGTCGAAATTCCGGTTAGACTTTGAAGGAAATGAACTTAGATACCCCTCCAATTTATCCAAGCTTCGTAAACACACTAATCAAATAAACAAATAGTTGCGGTGCGAGGTAACTCTCATATCGAGCAACTCAGTTGTGTGAGTTACAGTGACAAACAAGCCTAAATGTGTCGAACTTATGATAAAGAAGGGCCTTCAACATCATCAATCGAAGTCAACCAAGGTGGTCTCTGTAACATGTTATGAGACTCGCCGAACCAAAATGGTCCATGGGAATCACAACTCTTTATAAAAAATAATCACATTTTCCGAGCCTATTCTGTAACAGTTATTGAGCCCGCCTCCTTCATGCTGCTTTAATGTGACCTTGAGGTCATGACCTTTATCAGCCTAAATGAACTCAAATGTATGGCTGAGCCAAGGGATTATCCCCTCTAGGTTCGCGATAGTGGACACAGTAGGGTAGATTATCACTGTCACCACTAGCTAATTTTGTACAGAAATCTTGAACCACGCCGAGGCCAGTGGGGTCACGGTTATAAGACAGGAAGGGATGTCAAAAACTCTCAACACCTTTTTCTATTAATTATTGATACCCTTACAAGATTCCAACCAGCAACTAAAACAATTTTATTGATAATTGCTAATTAATTAAGTCTCGCGCGAGGACACCAGTGGTGAGGCTAACCCTGAAGAAGCCTACGTGCGTCGCAAATTCTTCAATTGTCAAGCTAGTCTTGTGGTGGCAGTGATGTTAAATAAGCGCGGAGAGCAGCACGTGCACTGTTAGGAGTATGGGAGTAGACTCTGAAAATGTCACTTGTCAATTTGTTACTGCCATTAACTTTTTAGAATAGGCTAATTAGTTTGTAGGAACTTTTAGGTTGACATCGACTTATGAAAGTCAAGTTTTAATGCACAAGTGAACAACGGCAAATGATCCTAACCGTAAATCTGACACATATGGGGTCATTTCTCACTGTAACTGTCGCAGCCGCGTTGATCAATAAGAGTTACCCACTCCATAAGTGTTACAAGGCTTAACAGCATTGGCAGTTGTTGGCCATAGTTTCTATTATGTGGACGCGTCTCCAAAATGTTGGACAACACTGCATAAGCAACATGAGATTGACTAACAAATGGTGTGTTGGGTAGGTAACCTCCTCCCATACTTTCAAGGAGAGATAATTGTTAACATCCAGAAGAAAGAATATTGTTTCTCCTATACGTGACTTTAACCCAAAACTGGAAAAAAGGAATTGCTTCAGTGTGGCTGCCAAAACAAGGTCACACAAACCCTTTACATACAAATGAGTACATGTATATTAAATGACTAATTAATAAATAACCTGAAATGTGTTATCCAAATCATATTCTGAACATCTGCAACAGTGCATGATTCGGGGCAGAAAAACATAAGTGAACCTATGTACCTACACAATCCTCCCAAGATTCCTTTAACCTGTTAACGATGCCTACACTGAGTGCCTCAAAATTAGTGTCAGTGAGGTAAAACTCTGTTGTGAATAACTGATTCAATCAACTGAGAAACAGAAGTTCAAGATAGATAACAATGTTTTAATTGGGCCAACACAGTCAATGAAGGACAAATTGTTAAGAAGCAGTTTCAAATTTGTCATACTAGAACATCTCACATGAAAACTCTTAGAATATAGTGTGCCAGTAATACAAATTTCAATTTGTTTTCTTTCTCATATTTTAAAAACAAATCACCTAGTCTAAATAGTCTACACAAGTTTGATTGCTCATGTCCTCTACTTATCTCCACTTACAGCAGAAAGCCAGTGACCCTGCACTGCTTGTTGGATGATTCAAACATGAATTATCATATTGCTGTTACATCAAATTAAAAATACCAAGGCAACAATAGATAATAAAAACTATCTGACCCACCACATTCAGTGGAAATAGTTTGGGATCATGAGCCAATATCAACTTCAATATTTTGAGTACCATTGATAACACTTCAATATATTGAGTACAGATAAAAGTCTGTCGTGGGAGTGGACTTTTGAATAAATCATTACAGGAAGATATATCTAGGTTTAAATCCAAACCATCCCAGTGCTATATTAAAGATGATATTGCCAGAAGGTTTCATCAGCAGTTGAGATATACCAATTACAATGATATAATGAAAATGACATTTAAAAGACAGTCGACTGCAGTAAAAACCACATTAAACTGAACAGAACTTGTAGCATGTAGTAAGTACATGTAACTATGGACTACATCAGAGATTTCAGCCTATATTTAAGCAGTACATTCACAATTAAACTAGTTACAAGGTCCTACCAAAATATAATTCATTTTTTCCTTTCAAATGAGTGTAAGTTTTAGTACTAGGGCTGAACAATGAATGCCAATTTACACAAAAAAATTATCTGTGATTTTCGGAGTTCACTTAAATTTCCACAGATAACTAAGCCAGATAGGAAGCACAAACACTTGTGAGAAACAGAGAGCTAGAGAGAGTCAGCAGGGCATAGCAATGCCAACAAACCTATAACCACTAAGTCAAAACCAAACCAATGGATTTTCTATATGTACTGTTCTCTAATGCACAAGCAACAATGCTAAACACCAAAGTTCTGTACAATCAAACAGTGGAATGACCCATTGTCCTCAAATACTTGGATAGGCCACAGTGGAGTGTTTTAGTGAAGACAGCCTAGTTTCTACAGAATTATGTACAAAAAATGGTCATAACACGGAAATCATAACACAAACGTATATGCCAGATCAGGTTTTCTTACCGATTCAAAGAGGCTTCCCATAGTGGTTGGTTTACAAAGTGTTTTAGACAAATTTCCATGCAAACGAAACAAATACATGTGCATGTATAGAATTATTAACAATATCAGTATTTCAAAGGTTAGTTACTCTGCTTCCACATGATACATACATATGCTTTGGTGAAAGCTGAATATATTCATCTGCACTTGCTATAACGCATATTGGTTTTGTCTAAAAATTTACAGTAAGCAGTAAGATTCTAAAACAAGATAGAACTGTATTTTACAGGCATGTATGATTTTGGAAACAAAATGAATAAAGTTCAACTTGTTTTGTTTTTCACAGCCTAAGAAAGAAAAGATATTAATGAATTTCACAAACTAATGAGTGGAAATCAAGAAGTATGTACAACAAGGCAGAGAAAAAGAAAAAAACAAATTAGGAGGCTTGCAGGCTTTGCAGTATTTCATGAAGACCATGCCTAATTTTCACTGGTTGGGATTAGAGGCAAGAAAACCAGTTCACTTCAGCATTCATCAGGTGGGCTTACACATACTTGTATGATTGTGAAAATAGTTTAATATACATGGTATGACCTTTACATAGTGGACACGTAACACAGCCTTGTTAGTACCAGTAATAGAAAGCTTACATGTATGCCATATAAATACGAAAATAGAATAAATGATAGTAAACACAGGATTTGTCAATTTGAATAAATAGTAATCCCCTTTCTAAAATTTCATTTCTTTGATCATTGTATGGTGAACTGAATTGGCATGCTTATATGCCAAATTATTTTTATGTTGTGCCCAGAAAATGATCAAAGAACCTATGTGACATGTAAAATACATGACATTGGGTGTAACGAAATCCAAGTGTCCGAGTGCTTAGTCTCAATGACTAAGGGGTCAGTTGTGCATCTTTTATAAAGAGCTTGAGTACAGATGTGGCAGCTTCAAGTCCACACAAACAACTGACCAAGCACCTGTAGACCTTCACTTGGATTTGTCAAACCATTGGGGCGTGTGCTGTAATTTGGTGTGCACCTTCCTGTAATAAAGCACTGTCCACACAATCCCACAGCAGACATATTTGGTAGATAAATGTCATGTGAACCTCTTCCAACTGGTTTTGTTTAGAACACTTTTCACACCCTCCCTGTAAAAATCTGCTTCCATCAGTATTCCTCATCCTCCTCAGAAGCATTGGCATCCACAAATTCATCATCCGGTTTGAGCGAAGCCCTCCTAAAACCAACAAAGTAGCACACGGTAGCAGTTATTAAAAATTTTTACTGTATTATGGTATTACAACCTGCAAAACAATGGAAATAACTGCACTTTTATCATAATTCTAGCCCTCAATCTGTCAAAATGCCCTCAAATCTTCCTTAATGGACAGAAGAACTCCTTGAACTGCACTCCGGTTTACAAGAAAAATGGACATAGGTTATGTTATTGTAACAAATATATACATTCAAGGAGGTAATTTCTTCCATTTCATACACTTTATCATATATACAATTGGTGCCACAGCCACCAAAGGGCTTGCATATTGGATATACATCACTACAAAACTTCAGTTCAACAACACTTAGTGTACCTAAATGTTTACCTTTGCATGGAATCTAGTACCAAGAAGAAAAAGTCAAGAGGCCCACTAATGTGTGAATCATGTAGTTAGCTCTACCTCCATAGGGTTTCCATGTCATAATTTCATGTGATGTCATGGGTATTTTACACAATACTCAAGAATATTTCACTTACATGACGGAGACAAGCATTATGGTGGGCGGAAGTCCACAACCATTTTGCAGGTTCTCACAAATCTTCCCAAAAACGACCGGAGAAGAAGAATGCATTAGTTGAACTTGAAGTCATAGCGACCACATAGGAGAGGGGCTCCTGGGTCGTTGTGCTGCACTGGCTAACCACTAGGCTAAGAAGTCCCCTATATCATTTTAATATTTCCACCAAGTTTCTCTTGGAACTGGAGAAACATTTTAAAAAATTTAGACTGTTTGCTTATGGTTTGAAAAAAAGTGAATATTTTTTGGATGGTATATTGAATAACCTACTTGAATAACCCCTTTCCCATCAACCAAAAAGTGACATACAAAGCCATATATACCTGGGCTTTTTTTGCCTTTCATGATTATCGCTGTGTGAAATTCAGACTGCATCATTACACAATGCCACCAGGTTTTTGTTCTAAGAAGCCATTTGTTGGATTTACCAAAGTACATAAATGGAGAGTATGCCATGCTATATTTTCAATCTACGTACTATAATGTGCACTGATAAGTGCATGAAGTACAGGATTAGCTAATCTTGTGTCCCTCAGAGTAGTTTTATTTATTTTTCTAAATAATAGATGTTGTGATGCATTCTAATAAATGTTAAGGAAAAGGTCAGAGTGAAAGAAGATGTTAATACTATACGCTACATATACATATAATGTTCGCCCAAAGCTGCTCAACAAAAGTACCAACCTTGTAACTTGCAACCCCTCCCCCTCAGTAAAACAGGCATTTTCATTTCATGGAAGGAACGTTAACTACAAAGCATGCTAAGGTTGCAGTGATGCCTAGAATGGCTTACCTCTGTTGCATACAGAATTTCTACAATTTTTTTAATGGTTGGGTTTTCTTCATTTTCTTGGCACATGATCTCTATATCCCTCAACTTCCCAAAGTAAAAGTCTCGTTCCTTTTCCAATCCACTGATCGTCAACTGTAATTCAGATGTCTACAACGGAAAAAACAGAACAAGTCGTACATGTTTTATTTAAAATAGTATAACACCAGTAAATCTGGATTCATTGACTTTAGTGTACATAATTTCAAGTCAGTTACTTTTAACAGTTGCCTCTCTGTTTAAAAAGACAACAAAAACCAAGTGCACTTGTTCAATGAAAGGAACAAGGTTATGTGGATTCCTGCAAAGGAACACACATCTTTCCACTGGCAAAACAGCAGAGTCCTCTACCTACTTGAGTAACAACACCAGGGACATCAATATTTATTTATTTATTTATTTGATTGTTGTTTTACACTGTACTCAAGAATATTTCATTTATATGATGGCGGCCAGCATTATGGTGGGTGGAAACCAGGGGAAACCCACGACCATCCGCAGGCTGCTGACAGACCTTACCTAGTATGGCCGGAGAGAAAGCCAGCATTAGCTGGACTTGAACTCACAGCGACCGCATTGGTGAGAGACTCAGGGTCAATACGCTGCACTAGCGCGCTAACCAACTGAGGGACATCAATAATACAAGTATGCATGTATGCTTGAGGTTTAATGTCATACTTAACAACTTTTCAGTCATAGTACAAGTCATTAGGTGTGTATACATATACTGTGTCTTTCTGTGGCAGGGTGAGTCCATGCTGCCAAAGTGCTGCCTCCACTGAAGTATCATGCCGAAGGCACCCGACAGGATACCCCATCCAGTCATATTAATTATATTGATACCGTGCCAACCAGTGATGTTTCCTATCTTTATCCTCTCAGTGCTAAGCACCAAGCCAGTCAGCATCAAGTACCACTTTCAAAGTCTTTGGTGTGACCCGACACGGGTTTGATCCCATTGTCTCCTAACTTCAAACACCACAAGTGATCATAAATAATCATGAATAGCTGACAATGTTAAGTCTTGAGCAGTTAGTTTAAAACCTTATATTTAGCAGGAAAGCTACCAAAGAGCTTGTCTGTAGGAGGACACATGAATGCAGAAGTCCAGCTTGAAACAGAATTAATATGCACATTGAGCATCAACGATGGAAGATCCTCCTCATATTGTTATGCTTTACAAGTATGTAAAACTTCAGATCTATACCTGTAGATACCTCCCCCCAACCAAAATACTGATTCTAATACACAAATACAGAATACACCTGTTGTTAAGTTTGTAATTTATGGTCATTAATAACACACACAGCAAATGAATGATAGAACATCCCACTTGTGTCATTTTGCTCTGGATATAAAAAAAAAACCTCACCACATGCAGCACTTTTTAAGATTCAGCACCGAACATTTACTTTACCATTGGTTCCTTTGTTACTCGATGCTGATGCTGGCACTCATGTTATGACATAAGCGATGCCTGTGCTTTTGCCAGCTAATAATGAGCATACAATGCAATTCTGATAAGGGTATGTACATTCAGTCTCAGCAATATCTGACACTTTGAGAAAACCTAGTGGTATTTGTTGGTGGAGATGCATTCCCAAACCCTGCATTTCTCCTTCACTTCATTCCCTCTTCAAAGTGCAATGACTAAGTCACTAAGAATCTGCAATGCAGAATCCACATGCGCATTAACATGTTAATTAGTCACCAATTTATAAAGTCCCTTACAAACTAAAGGAAGTGACTTGTGCACAAGAAATGAATATGAACAGAACTCAATTGCCTGGACCCAGTTCACGAAACTCTCTTAACGTTATGAGCTCACAACTACCATGACAACGTAATGCCTACAGTACTGGTTATCCTGGTAGTCAGGTGAACGTAACGTCAAGAGTGTTTCGTGAAACCGGGCCGATTCATGAAACCGGGCCAGCACTCCACTGAAAATGCATCTGCATGTACTCCACTGAACATATGAACACACAGGCTTGCTCACTGCTATATCGTAATTTAATTGATTGGCGTTTTATGATGTACTCAAGAATATTTCACTTATACAATGGCGGCCAGCATTATGGTGGATGGAAAATGGGCAGAGCCCGGGGGGAAACCCACGACCTTCCTCAGGTT